>NC_135393.1:18590022-18827522 GCF_051989625.1 Stigmatopora argus
ATTTTGTAGATTTTTGGACATTCAATTCATATGTGCATTTTTTTGGACACTCCAACTATGTATCAAATTTAATAAAAGGAGTGTTCTTGGACAGATGATTGTATCTTGGAACAATAAATGATGAGGATTTTGTAACCTGAAAAATCGTTAAGTGTCTTTTTTTCTCCCAAAAGCAAAAATTTAGACAGATTTGACAGAAAAGTTGTAGATTTTGGACATTTCATTCACAGCTGTGCAATTTTTTGTATCAAATTTACCTCATGCCCAAAACTCCGCCCCTTGTTAAAGTGAAATAGTAAAATGGGGAATATTAGATAAAATAATCACCTATCAATATACGAACATAACTGTTTTTGTATCATAAATAGCCTAAAAGCACAACAAAAGCTGTTGACATTCATAAATTGGAGCAGCCAAACTATGAAAAAAAAGAGTGACTTGTGGTGTGGAAACTACAGTAATGGGGATTTCAGAAATTTTTGCATAGTGTGGAAATTACGGTAATGGGGATTTCCGAAAATTTTGCAGTGTGGAAATTACGGTAATGGGGATTTCCGCAATTTTTGCATAGTCTGGAAAATACGGTAATGGGGATTTCAGCAATTTTTGCATAGTGTGGAAAATACGGTAATGGGGATTTCAGCATTTTTTTGCATAGTGTGGAAAATACGGTAATGGGGATTTCAGCAATTTTTACATAGTGTGGAAAATACGGTAATGGGAATTTCAGCATTTTTTGCATACCCAAACATATTTAAAATTGTCCTTCCGGGTAACAATCACGGACTCATTTGACGAGCTCGGCGTCCAAGGTTAATTAGCCCCGCCCGCTACGATCCGACTTTTGACGGCGTCTCCCCCGGGCGCCAATTCAACGCGGCCGCACACGTTTATACGTCTCGGCCACGCGGACACGTATATAAAAGTGAGTAAAAAGCGTAAATGACCCGAGTGTGGCCGTCCCGTCCCTATCTGGACCTTCTTATCTGCCCCGGCGGCCCCGAGAGCGCCGCATTTCATGGCTAATGAACGGCGCCATAAAAGGAGGGACTTCGATTTGTCCCCCCCCCCTCCCGTTGGCGTTGCATCTGGCGCGGATGTGGCGCTCTATCATTTGTTTTGTTGCGATGGGCGGATTGCCTCGGCATTAAGGATCCTATTAGATAAAGGAGCCCAAAAGGTAATTGGATTTGCTCCACTTCAAGTTATCTTCATCGCCGGTAATAACTTACTCGCCGCTAGTCAGGTGACTCGCTCGTGTTGCGGGACGCGACGGCGTTCGCTGGACCGCCGTCCCCCGTGTCCAGAATTTCCGTTGAAAATTTCATTGCGCTTTCTCAATTTTAAAAAACTGGTTTTCTAAACCATTAGCAGCACTAAAACTCCATAGGATGCTAACAAGGTTAGCCACATATTCATTTTGACTGCTTATCTTTTGACTACTTGTTTATACATTATTACTTATTTATTAATTCTTTATTTATCACAATTTATTGATTATTTAGCAGTTTGTTTGTTGTGGTTATTTGTGCATTTTCCTACTTTTTTATCTTGTTGACTACTTATTTATGACTTATTTATCGATTATTTATCTGTTCATTTGTTATGATTTTTTATTTATTTATCTGTTTGTTGTTATTTGTCCACTTTCCTACTTAGTTATCTTGTTGACTACTTATTTATGACTTATTTGTTGATTATTTATTTATTTGTTCATTTGTTGGTTTGCTGTTGTTATTTATTTATGTTGCTGACTTTGTATGTTCTACTTATTTATTACTTGTTTATTTGTCATTGATTATTATTATTAATTTATTTATTTGTCATGTGTTATTATTATGTATTTATTATTTATTTGTCATTTATTATGATTATTTATTGAATATTTATTTGCCATTTATTATTATTATTATTTATTGATTTGTCTGTCCTTTTCCAAATTTTGGTTGAAAAGTTCTCTACATTTTTGCTTTTTTTTTTTTCAAAACAAATACAACAAAAAAATGTGAAGACTATTCACTGCCCTCTTATTATAATTAAAAAAGTGAATGAAGATTTTTTTTGATTTTTTTAAATTTTTTTAGGTCACCAAAACGAATTATCGTCACAAAGCTATGGATTCAGTTGGGAATGAATTAGTTGCCAATTGACTTAAATTGAACGTGAATGGCTTTTGCTAGCAAAAAAAAAAAAAAACTCCAAAATGGCCGCCGTCAACGAGTTCAATTTTTCGACGTGAGATTTTGCACCCCCGTCCTAAACGTCCCACCCACCTTATCAATGTTTTCCAATGATACGACACTATCAGTCGCCACCAAAACCGAGCGGTCGCGGAAAAGCTGTAACTTGCCTTTAATTGACGGCACCTGCAAACTCTGCTTTCCCCCGATTGGATATCCCCCCCCTTTCCCCCTCCCCCCCAAATGCTCCTCGGTGACCCCCGGGAAGAAGTGAGCGCCCCTGATAAGTCCCGCTCCGATATTGCACTATTGATTTTTGGCCTCGCTACGAGTGGTGTTCCTGCCTTTCATTTTGCGCTGCCACAATAAAAATAACGGGCCAATCAAACATGTCGACAACCCCCGCCTCCCCCCCAACAATGGCCGGCGGTGTTTCCAAGTGGCTTTCACCTCCTGTTTCTCCGTCGTCGGTCACAGCTAGCGTTGCGCCAATAGCGATGCTAGTATCGGAAGATATAGACCTTGGAATTAATCCAGGTTTTTACATATGAATGCGACTCTACTTGCAAAAAAAATCAAGTTACGAAAACCACTTCCGGACTTAAATATCATTTTTTAAAGAGGGAGAATTCTTCATTATTTCAGCTTTTTTTTTGCTTTGAGGCAAAATAATGATAAAGCAAATTCGCTCAGAAACAATCGAGGAAGCGGCGACGAATCGGGCAAAAATATGGCCCTGGTACTGCAGTGATTCGAAAGCAGGGGGGGTGCCGTAGGGCACAGGTGTCAAAATGGCGGCGCGGGGGCCAAATCGGGCCCGCCGCCTCATTTTGTGCGGCCCAGGAAAGTAAATGATGAGTGCTGACTTTCTGTTTTAGGATCAAATTCAAATGAAGAGTATAGATGTATATTCAATTTCCTGATTTTCCCCCTTTTAAATCGATAATTGCTATTTTTTTTATCCATATTTTCTTTGTTTTTAGTTCAAAAATCATTTTGTAAAATCTAAACATATATAAAAAAGGCTAAAATAAACATTGTTTTAGAGCTAGACTCGGGTTGGTTCGTGGGCCGCTTTAACGTCAACTCGATTTCATGTGGGCCGGACCATTTTAGATATAATATTTACATTTTTTTTAATAAATGGATTAAAAGGACTAGATTAAAAGCCCTGAATATTCAGTTTTTAATAGATCTAAAACAATGTATATTTTAGCTTTTTTACTTAGATTTTACAATATGATTTTTGAACTAAAAACACAGAAAAAAATTATTAAAAATGACAATGATTGATTTAAAAGGGGGAAAATCAGGAAATGTAATATACATCTATACTCTTCATTTGAATTTGATCCTAAAACAGAAAGTCGCCACTCACGATTTACTTTCTCGGGCCACACAAAATGATGCGGCGGGCCAGATTTGGCCCCCGGGCCGCCACTTTGACACGTGATATAGACCCTGGAATGAATCAGGGGTTTTACATATAAATGTGACTCTACTTACAAAAAAATAAATAAAATCAAGTTACGAAACCACTTCTGGACTTAAATATTATTTCTTAAGAGGGAGAATTCTTCATTATTTCAGTTTTTTGGGGGAGGTAAAATAATGATAAAGCAAACTACTAATGCTAGCTCGGAATCAAAGGAAATAATTGAGGAAGCGGCGACCAATCGGACAAAAATATGGCCATGGTACTGCGCAAAACGGTGATTCGAAAGGAGGGGAGGACACCGTAGGGAGTTTAAAAGACAGGAAATCATGAGGAGCTCTCAAAAAACAGAGGGCAGGGACCCAAAAAAGGGTGAATGGCCACGTTTGTGCGAGGAAAGAAGGGGGCGTGGCGGACACGCTACATGTTTGCCTAGCGCCGCACGCCGAGTCCGCTTGGACGACGGCATATTCGGGACGGACGTCGCTGGTGAAAGTCGCCCGGTCAGCTCCTAGGGGACGCCGAGTGCTTCTTGGTTTTCACGGAGAAAAAAAGCTAGCGAGCGCTTCTTTCAGCGAGGCCCGATTGGTCGCCGCTTCCTCGAGTGTTTAGTTTGATTCCGTGCCAGCGTTGAAGTTTGCTTTATCATTATTTAACTCATTGGTTGCAGAAAAAAAGCTGAATTGATGAAGAATTCTCTCTCCTTAAGAAATGATATTTAAGTCAAGAAGTGGTTTTGTAACTTGAATATTTTTTGTAAGTAGAGGCTCATTTTATATGTAAAAACCCTGATTCATTCCAGGGATATATTGAACCATTTTTTGATGTATTCATGACAACCAAATATTTTAAAGTAATATTTTCTCAACCTTATTTTGTTTCGTAACTTGATTTTTTTTGTAAGTAGAGGTGCATTTTATATGTAAAAACCCTAATCCAGTCCAAGGTTATATTGAACCATTTTTTGATGTATTGATGAGAACCAAATATTTTAAAGTAATATTTTCTCAACCTAATTTTGTTTCGTAACTTGAATTTTTTTTGTAAGTAGAGGCGCATTTTATATGTAATATCCCTGATCCAGTCCAAGGTTATATTGAACTATTTTTTGATGTATTGATGATAACCAAATATTTTAAAGTAATATTTTCTCGACCTTAATTTTTTGCTATATGCTGATTTGGCTTGAATGTTGGGTGTTGAAATGGGGGGCACATTTGGACGTGCTATTTTTGCGGAGATACTCAATCGGGACTCTGTATCGGAACATCCCCAAAATTCATTCAAATTTTTTTTTGACAAAAATATGGGATGGTGACGTCCCAATGATGAAGTGGTGTCTTCCTACCTCGAATTCGGCATGCTTGTGTATGTCTTCCGCCCTCTGCCGGCTGAGGATGAACTCGGCCTCGTTGGCCACCCGGACCAGGTGGTCCTTCATGGTGTGGCTCAGGAGCCTGAAAAAAAATCCACAAAATATATCACCCTTCTGCTATTCCCTACGCCAAAAATATGGGCAAATTCGGCCGTAAAATGGCGGAAAATGCCATTTTCATGCGAAGCTGACGTCCCGGGGTGCCGGTGCTAATTGATTGTTAATGTTAAAGGGGCGGAGCGCTTATCTGCCATCGTCAAATACGTGACATCAAAGATCCTAAGACACGCCACGTCAAAGATGCTAAGACACGCGTCATCTAAGATCATCAAAGACGGTTAAAAGTTGCCGAAAGGTCAGCGCTTTGCAAAGTGGAACGATAACAGTGGAAGGGCCAGAGGGGAGGGGTTTTAAGATGTTGGGGGCGGGGCGACTTTTGTTTGCTGGCTGGCCCTGAGTGTAACCCAAACCTGCTGTTTCAGCGCAGGGCGGCAGGGGAGCGGAGGCGCCGGGCCCTCGCCGGGGCCTCGGCAGCCTCGGCAGCCTCTTTGGCCCTGACCCCGCTATCAATAACCGCGGGATGCGTGCACACGCGCTAGGGTTGCTTACAACTCTTAACTTTCTTTTTTTTTACAACTTCTATCGTGTGTTGATGAACCTCTAAGGCACGTGTCAAAGTTTCCTGATTTTCCCCCTTTTAAATGAATCATTGTCATTTTTTAATCCATTTTTCTGTGTTTTTAGTTCAAAAATCATTTTGTAAAATCTAAAAATATATTTAAAAAGCTCCAATAAACTGTTTTAGATCTATAAAAAACGGAATATTCAGGGATTTTGATCCAATTCTTTTAATCCATTTATTTAAAAAAATCTAAATATATCTAAAATGGTCCAGCCCACGTGAAATCAAGTTGACGTTAACGCAGCCCGCGAACCAACCCGAGTTTGACACCCTTGGTATAGATGTATATTAAATTTCCTGATTTTCCCCCTTTCAAATCAATAAGTGATTTTTTAATCCATTTTTTCTGTGTTTTTAGTTCAAAAATCATTTTGTAAAATCTAAAAATATATTTTTAAAAAGTTCAAATAAGCATTGTTTTAGATTTATAAAAAACGGAATATTCAGGGCTTTTAATCCAGTTCTTTTAATCCATTTATAAAAAAAAAATCTAAATATTATATCTACAATGGAAATTAAGTTGACGTTAAAGCGGCCCGCGAACCAACACCCTTGCTCTAAAGGAAATAAATAGACCGTCATATTTTGAAAAATCATCCGACAGCTGAAAATGAAGTTTTGGGCAAAACCTACCGAAATAAAAAAATAATCGTACTGTTCAGATTCAGTTTGGTGGATTAATGCCAACAAGATTTGGGGTATTTACAGGTCGTTTCTGGTAAATTTTGGCTCGTTTTTGAGGGACTTTCTGGTTTGTTTGTCGGGTCTTGCTGGTTTTGGGGCATTTTAAGGTGACTTTGGATTGGTTTTAAGACCTTTTAAGGTTCTCGGTTAACTCCTTGGCCGCCATTGAACTTGCCATTTTGACGGCAGAATCAACCAACGTGGTTTCGGATAGGAAACGAAGCAAAGTGCCGTGACGACGACAGAACTTAAATCGCCAAGAGTCCAAGTCCGTGAACTGTCCTTGCAAAGTCCTCGTCTTCTGGCCCTTCCTCAATCGCCGTGTCCCGGGTTTCACCATTTTTTTTCAGCATAGTATCAACCACGTATTGTGTATTTGTTACATTGGATGAACATAGCGTACACATATTGAGTGACCTGACTAAGGGATTTTTGGTTTGGATTTCCCTCAAGTGGTCACGGAACAAATTCATTTGCAAAATCTGGCTTACCGGCCTTCGTTAACCAGCTCGATGAAGGCCAGCCCGGCGTTCTTCTGGATGGAGTTCTGCCATTCCTGCCAACGGAGGAAAACAAAACATCAGCAAAACATGGAACGCATTTTGCCGTTGACGCCGAGCTAACGCTAACGCTAAAGGACGGCTTCGTTCGGCAAAGGCCGTGAGAACCTCCGACTTCCGAGAACGTTTACAAACGTCTCCCCTCTTTGACCGGCACTTCGCGTCAGTTTTGAAACGAGCCGACGGACCGCGCTGGGACGACCAGTCGGACGAGAGGGGGCGGGGGGCCAACGTTTGGGGGCTCTCGTGTTCGCTAGTCCACGTTTCAACGCCTTTCCGCGCGAGCGTCAAAAGAATAATAAAGCAACAAGGTTACGCGGGCCTGTCTGAAGCTGGCCTGGCTTGTTTTTTTTTTCTTTCCCTCCCCCTTTTTGGGCCTCACTTCCTCTCCCGGGAGTTGGAGAAGTATGCCTGAAAAAGCCGATGTGAAAGAGTTAACGACTAAACTAGTCGTGAAGAAAAACACGAGGCGCCCCTCCGAGGAACTTCAGTACATATTCCACTTCACTTCATAGCGACGCGCCGCGTTTTGACGGGAGCTTTTATCGGGCTCTTAAGGACGGCGCGCTAATCCCTCGGCTCACGCCCGACGATTTCCCCGCCGCCGACGGCGATAGACGTCCGATTCAATTTGATTTTGGTCCGTCCACTTTTCGCTGATTGGCGCCGTCCAGAAGAAAAAAAACAGCAATCTAAAGGCAAAATAATATAATCATATATAAACAATACAATAGGATTTTTTCAAGTGTTTTTGTCCCATTCACATAGTTCTCATAGAACAAAAAATGACAAAATAATATAATCATATATAAACAATACAATAGGATTTTTTCAAGTGTTTTTGTCCCCTTCACATAGTTCCCATAGAACAAAAAATGACAAAATAACCTGCAAAAAAAAAAAAATTCACCCCAAAAAAAGCAAAATAACCTGAAAAAAATAAAATAATTATTCTTTTAAACAAAAAAGACAAAATAACCTGAGAAAAAAATTTAAAAAATAAAAAATGACAAAATAACCAGAAAAAATACTTTTTTTACAAAAAAATAATGACAAAATAACCAGAAAAAATACTTTTTTTTACAAAAAATAATGACAAAATAACCAGAAAAAAAATCAAATCATATTTTTTTTAACAAAGAAAAAAAAAATAACCTGAAAAAATGAAATTATTATTTCTTTTAAAAAAAAGACAAAATAACCTAAAAAAAAACTAAAAAAAATAATTAACAAAAAAAGACAAAATAACCTGAAAAAACTTTTTTTTTTGACAAAAAAATAATGACAAAATAACCTCCAAAATCTCCATTGAGGGCCATTATTTTCTTTTACCAAAACAATTCTGCAAATTGCCCTAAAATGAACCCAAATTAACCTAAATCTACAGCAAGTACCTGGGTTATACCCCAAATTAAAAACTGAAGCAAAATCAACAGGAGGTGGCCTGTAAATGCCCTAAAATCAACACAAGGGGACCTAAATCTACAGGAAGTGACCCAGGAATTACCCCAAAAATCATCAGAAATTGATGCAAAATCAACAGCAAGTGCACCCGAAATGCCCTAAAATGAACAAAAAGTGACTTAAATGTAAAGGCAAAGAAATCTCAATGTGCTTTTTGTCGTGAAGGATTCAATACGGGTTGACATTGAGCCGCTTTACCGTTGGGTAAGAGCCCAAAATTAGTCGGGAAAGAGTTTGGAAATACAAGTTGAAGGAAGGACATTAAACATTGTCTGCGGCCCACCGGCTGGCCGTCAAGGATATTCCAGACCCGACCAGACCGGACTAGACCGGACCGGCTTGTCTTACTCTTCCTCCTTCCCGCCCCCCCCCTCCGCAAGCCGGATTTCAAATAAACACCACAGGAAGTCGAGCCATAAATAGAGTCTCCGGAGGAGCAAATGTTACATTTCCTTATGTGATTTTTTTTTTTTTATTGTGCAGATCTGCAGTCGTTTGGGAACAAAACCACGGAGGTTCCGTCATAAAAGATATCATGTACGCACGGGCCGTCAAAAGAAAGTTCGGATTAATTTAAAAAAAAAATAAAAAGAAATTATATTAAAAAAACACCCGGATGACAGAAAAAAAGCAGCGCGGGCATTGCTAATTAAAAAGGTTCATTTTTGCAATGAAATGCTAACAACAGAATGACTGATATATTTTTTTTAAAAGTCACAAAAGTAGTTTTGACGCTTTTATGAGACAGATTTTCACCCATCGCAGTTTTGATTCGGAGATATTTTGATAGCCGTTTGACCAAATATAATTCTACCGTAAATATTAGTAGAAGAAGAAGCTGTATCAAAATATCAAGTTCACCTTTTTTAACACTATTTTTATGTATTTTCCTAAAAAAAAAATTTTTTATATATTCGACAACATTTTTGTCTCCGGTTCAGTCTTGCGTCGACCTGTCCGCTAGCCCCGCCCCCTCTACAAAGCGCGACAAAAGGCGAGTGGCGATGGGAAACGAGCTATGCCCGACGCCATCGCCGTTTTAGGGGACGCGAGACTAATGGCGTCGTGGCTACTCTCCTGGAGGAACGGGGGGGGGGGGGGGGGGGGGTTGTGGGCGGGGCCTGTGGCTGATGGAATATCGAATTTGAAGCCGTTTTACGGTCGCCATAGGAGGGGGGCCGGGTGGGGAGTATGACCACCGGCGCCCCTGATGAGAGGATACAAGCGGCCATTTGTGAACCTTCACCTTTAACCCCACCGACCCCCCCCTGACAGACGACAGGGTCGAAAGCGGCGTCCGGCCGCCCCGCTGGAAATCTGAGCGACGTCGGGGAAGCCGGCGGCAAAAAGGTGCGTGCGCGCGTTACGCCACGGCACGGCGTTGAGCCTAAGCATACGCGCCATACGCTTCCGTCATTACAGCTGATTATCCATAATCAACATCCAAATATACCAGCGCCGCGGGTGAGGAAAAGCAGACCTCCCCAACCAGCGAGCGCCCTTTCAAAATAAGGTTCGGGAGAGAGAAAAAGAAGAAGAAAAATGACTTTGAGCGCTCAAGAAACAACAAATAAGACGTTTGCGCTCTTTAGCCACATCGCTCGTAATCAAATGTATTTGTTTGATTGGCGCTTTTCCAGTTTTTTTGGTTGCATTTTGAATATGCCGATTATAGCCGTCATACGATAACAAGGCATAACTTGTTGGCTGCTACTGACGGCGATGGGCGTCCATTTTTTTTTGGGGGGGGGGGCTTGTGGTCGTCAAATTACGACATTAAAAACTTAGCCGCATCACTGTTGTTTGGGTTCAAGTGGTCGTAGTTCATTTGAACATGTCAGGTCAGATTCATCATTCATTCATTCATTTTTTTGAAGGGTTGCGGGGGTGCTGGAGCCTATCCCAGCTAACTAAACCCTGAATCAGTGGCCAGCCAATTGCAGAGAACTATCAATTCAGATTTTTAACATGAAATTCTTCAATTTGAATGAAACAAATACACGTCAAAAAGCCTTAAGGAAATACATCCTTCCATTTCCTTTTTTTTAATAAATTGATTAAAAGAACTGGATTAAAAGCCCTGAATATTCTGTTTTTTATAGATCTAAAACAATGTTTATTTTAGCTTTTTTTAAATATATTTTTAGATTTTACAAAATGATTTTTGAACTAAAAACACGGAAAAAAATGATTAAGAATGACAATGATTGGTTTAAAAGGGGGAAAATCAGGAAATGGAATATACATCTATACTCTTCATTTTAATTGGATCCTAAAACAGAAAGTGGGCACTCATCATTTACTTTCCACATTCACCACATTTGGCCCCCGGGCCGCCACTTTGACACATGTGCTCTAACACTAACACTACCATATTTTGCAGTTTAATATACCCCCCCATTTAATATACCCGGGTATATTAAACGGCAGAAAACGGTAGGTCGAACTGGCCTACACACACATACACAAACACTAAACACACATTAGGGCATCAAGGGGTTAAAAAAGGCCCAACGGTAGTTAGCTAGTTGCTGCCTGGCGTTAGCTTGACTGTCGTAAATGCTAACCCGGCAAAAGGCCTCAATGTGCCCCGTGTAAAAACGTCTTTTTTTGGACTTTGACGCGCGTCTGCGAGCCAAACTGTAAAAGTCGCAATAAAGCGCTGACCCCAAGTGCGCGGCAAAGTTCAAGGGTGAAACGTTTGCTCGGGGGTAATGCTTTCCTTGTGTCCGCCCGTCCGCCCGCTCAAAGAAACCGTAATCGCCGTCCAGGGTGCGACAACTTGGGAGTCCCGCGGCGAGCGGGAGGGGGACGACTGGCTTTTTTTTTTGGGAGAACAATCAATCACGGCCCGGTCTGATCCGAAGGCTCGCGAACACGTTTTGGATCGGCGGGGTGCCGTGCCTCGCGGCGGGGGACGAACATAAGTAAAGATTCCAAGGTCTTCGGAAGGGGACGACGACACGCCAGGTAAGAAAACAACGCTTGAACCGGGAGGAAAATCGGGCAAGTCAAACACAAAGACGCCTACGAAAACCGAGAGACGGAATCGCCGAATTTCTAAAAGCAAGAACTGTACCTCTACTTACAAATGTCTCCAGGTTTCAAGTTACAAAACACTAATATGCAAATGAGCGTCTCAACATACAAACACAAGATCCAAGTTACAAAGTCCTGCAAGCGTAAATGCATTATTACTTAACTTAAAAAAAGGTAAAAAATAATAATTAATAGCAGAAAAAAAAAAAATCGCAAAAAAATGATTTCGCAATAATCGAGGGAACACTGTCCTCTACTTACAAAATTCTGGAACCAATGAATTTTGTAAGTAGAGGCACAACCGGATTTGGATATTTTTCAATACTTTGGACAATATTACTTTACAAGCACTTTCTGTCTCTTCCGATTCTTGGCCAGCAGAGTTCAGCGGCCATTTTACCTCTCCTCGCCGTGACCCCGGCGTCGGCGGGACGCGGGGCACGGCCTTAAAAAGGGGCGTCGACGGGAGCCCGAGCGGAGAACAACAACAGCGGGAACGGCGCCGGACTTGAACCTCTCGCTCGGCCGTTTGACTACGCGGCGTGGTGCGCCGTTTGACAGGCCGGGGGAAAGTGATGGCCAAAAAGGTACTTTTGGGGGGGGGGGGGGCTCGCATTCCTCGCCGCTTTTCTCACCTCTCGCCGAGCGGTCGGCGACCGATCCATCAAAGCGCCGCTCCGAGGAAATATGAGTGGCCAACGTGATTTATGGCTATTCCGAGGCCGCGTTACGCTTGAAATCACTTGAACTTGCGACTAAGAAGCTGTAAAGATTTTACAATATTCATTTGGGTTCCACTTCTTAAAGAAAAGACTTTTTTTTTTGCGACCGACGCCGTCGGTTGGCTCGGCGACGAAACGTAGGAAAATGTCTGCCTGGGGGATAAAAATAGCGAAAAAGTGGACTCGTTGTGGTGAGCTGGATTGGAAAAGTCAAGATTTTAGTGGAGTTGGATTTGAAGGCTAAAGTTGTTATGAAAGTTAATGTCTGGTGAAAAAAATTACAAAAATTCAAACTAAAATGGCAGACATCACTTCCCCTTTTTATGATCGTTTACTAACATTAGTTTCTAAAGAGCAATGAATTTGGATTTTTTTGCTGAATTTCTTATTCAATATACCAAAAACAACTTTTTGGATTTTTTGGGGTGTGAATCACTTTGCGATTTTTGTCCGTAAAAGGCGCAAATCAAGTTGACGTTTCTAGCTAAAAGAAATGAAAACAGCCTGAATGTCGATCGCAGAAAATGAGTTGAGTTTTTCCCCTTATTAAAAAGAAGTAAATAAACCCACATTTATGAAAAAAAAAAAAATTCCAATTAGTTTTTCAGTCAGACAAATATACCTTTAATCTTCTTTGCTCAAATGGCGTTTTTTAGGCGATCGTTTTGCTTTAACTTGCCAGGATGTGACTTTTTATATTTTTATATTACTTATGTTTTTTTTTTACTGGGAAAACGCACCAATTTGGTTATACGCAGCTGTGTATGATTACAATGTAGACTTTTGATTTTTGATTTGATTTGGATTTAAACAAACATGACGGTAACATGCCTAATCTAGCCCGTGTTCCACCATTTTACTAATGTTACTTTAACTTAAGTTGCCCACCCAATATCAAAAATGGATACCCAAAACACGATAAATTTTTTCCACTCTTCATTGTGCATTCTTTACCTGGTGCGACCTATCGTCCGAAAAATACAGGACTTGTTTCTACATTGTCCGTGCAACGCAATATGACAATATGACTATCACTGAATCGTACAAAAGTACTCAAGCTGGCCCTTCCTTCCTTCCTTATTTCTTTCCTTCCTTCCATTTCTGATAAATGGCTGAAGGATGGATGAGGTGACAGAGGGCCGGACAATAATGTCTGATGTAGAGGACACAAATGCGGCTACTGGGGAGATTTACGGGCCTCCCACTCCACTGCTCCGCTCCGGTAAGCGATTAGACCATCTCTCATATCAGCGCCTTTCGAGGGGAGGGGGGGATATTATTTATCAACCCGTTGGCTGCCACTCGCTGGCGGGGATAGCCATCTCATGCCTTTCAAAGTGGCCATTTTGGGTCACTGCGAAAATTGAGCCAAGTCGGACGGGGACGTCGTCACGTTTTGGATAAAGTATCGACGTTTGCTAACATAGGCCAAAATAGGAATACAGTCATCCCTCGAATATCGTGGTTAATGTAGACCAAACATGGCCGCAATAATTGAAAAATCGCCAAGTAGGGTCACCCCTATTACAAAAATATATATTTTTATTTATTTTAGTAGGCTTCCGCTTATGAGTTTCAGCGTGGATTTTCATATTTTTATGACCTTAAAAAAGTTGTTGACTACTTATTTATAGTTTTTTAGTTATTGTTATTTATTTTTTATTATTGTTATTATTTATTTATTTTTGTTATTATTATTTATGTATTAGTTTTTGTTATCATTTATTGATTATGTATTTTTTAGTTATTGTTATTATTTATTTATTTTTAGTTATTGTTATTATTTATTGTTTTTTTGTTATTGTTATTATTTATTGATGATTTATTTTTTAATTATTGTTATTATTTATTGATGATTAAATTTTTTGTTATTATTATTTATTGACTATTTATTTTTAGTTGTTGTTATTATCTATTGACCATTTATTTTTAGTTGTTGTTGTTATTATTTATTGATTTTTTTTGTTATTGTTATTATTTATTGATTATTTATTTTTTTGTTATTGTTATTATTTATTGATTATTTCTTTGTTATTTATTGTTATTATTTATTGATTATTTATTTTTTAGTTATTGTTATTTATTGATTATTTTTTTAGTTATTGTTATTATTTACTGATTATTGAAAAGGTAAAAAGGTAGTAATACCTTTTTTTAATTTATTCTTCAGTGCTGAGTCCTAGTAGCCAAAGTGGTTAGCACGTCCGCCTCGCAGTTCTGAGATCGAGGGTTCAATCCCGGATTTTGAGATTTATCATGGCTACACGACAATAACTAAAAAAAAGGGAAACTGTTTTTCTTCTTTTACTGCACGTAAATACAAAAAAGCCACATTTGATTAATGAGGCATCATCGCAAAGCGTTTCCCTTTTTTATTTTATCAGCTTTAATTCCCCAAATAAATAGTCGTTGCCATCTGGCTTTCCTTTTTAACCCCTTCCTCCCGAGATCGAGTCGAGAATGACGGGCGCTAATGCGGCTATTTGTCATATCTGTCAGAATGTTGTTTAATGCTAATCTAATCAAAGGCGGGAATCTCGGGGATTTTTTTTTTCCCCGTTTCTTTTTGCGCCTAATCTACGTGCGAGCAGATTTTTTTGATTTTTTTCTCTCCATGAGAACCGCTGGCATCGTGTTGATTGCGGCCATAAATCACGGGTCCGAATTCTCTCACAGCTAATGCAAATGTAATTTTATGGCGAGCGAGAACGAGAAAAAAAGGGGGGAAAAGACTTTTCCTCCGGGCCAAACCACGCGGCGTAATCATCGGCGTGTTTGTTCTCCTGCGCGTGATGGATGATGTCATTTAAAACCGCCCCTCCCCTCCCTCCCTCCCCGGGGCGCAGGAAGTGGCCGCTCCCGACGCAGGAAGCGGCCCGGCGGCCATTTTGAGCGGGACGGAGGCTTTTGATGGATTCGCCGTCGTCGGGTAGAAAATTTTAATTAATTTCCCCCCCTGGTGGAGATGGAGTGCGGCCGGGGCCAGGGGTCGGGAGGCGAGGGACCCCGGAGCAGTTTTTAATCAGGGACCCCTTGCCCCCCCCTCGAGAGGGTGGCGTGGGTCGACGCGTCACGGCGACGTTGGGGAGATGCGATGCCAAAGCGCTCTTTGATGGCCGCTTATTTTCCCAAATGGACGCATTGTGGCTTCCAATTAAATTTAGATTTTAACTGTTTGGGTGGCGTCCTCATATTGATTTTTTTTTTGCGTTAAAAATGGAGGATTAATGGTCGTTTACTGTAGTGAACTTCCGCCGAGTTTCGATGTGTATCCTAAATGTGGTTTGATGTACGTTTTGGTTTGAAAAGTCTTGCAAAAAATGGCCTTTCTGTGCTTTTTGAAGGTATCAAAAGGGGGATTTGGTTTAAAAAATAAAAACAAAAAAAGCTGACACGTTAGTGCAAGGGTGTCAGACTCGGTCGGGTTGGTTGGCGGGCCGCTTTAACGTCAACTTGATTTCACGTGGGCCGGACCATTTTAGATATAATATTTAGATTTTTTTAATAAATTGATTAAAAGAACTGGATTAAAAGCCCTGAATATTCCGTTTTTTATAGATCTAAAACAATGTTTATTTGAGCTTTTTTAAATATATTTTCAGATTTTTAAAATGATTTTTGAACTAAAAACACAGAAAAAATGGATTAAAAAATGACTTGATTTAAAGGGGAAAATCAGGAAATGTAATATACATCTATACTCTTCATTTTAATTTGATCCTAAAACAGAAAGTTTCCATGCGTATCCTAAATGTGTTTTGATGTACGTTTTGGTTTGAAAAGTCTTGCAAAAAGGTCCTTTCTGTGCTTTTTGAAGGTATCAAAAGGGGGATTCGGTTTAAAAAATAAAGACAAAAAAAGATGGCAAGGCAAGGCGTTAGAAAAGCCATCCATCCCCGTCTCATTTGGACGGATGCTGCCGTTCCAGTCCGCTGGTCATGTGAGATGGGGATCGATTGCTTCGCCTTGTACTTGCTTGTTGGAACTGATTTTCTTTTTTTGGTCTGTTTTTGCAAATACATTTTTCCCATTCTTTTTGTTAACTGAACGACTACTGGCTGAATTCCAAACATAACTTGAGTTTATATTCATATTCCGACTCCAAAACAATGTCTCAAAACATATGGAATATCAAAATAGTCGTGGATTTGACCATCGATTAGTCCACGTGTCAAAGTGGGACCATTTTAGATCTAATATCTAGATTTTTTTTTTTTTTTGAATTGGATTAAAAGAACTGGATCAAAAGCCCAAAATAGTCAATTTTTATCAATCTTAAACACTATTTATTTGAGCTTTTTTTCTTAGTATAGGAAAATATCTTTTAATGATGTTTTTTTTATTTCAAATAGAAACAAAATATTTTTTTAAAGTGGAAAACAGAAAATATTTGTATATTTATTTTTAGATTTTACAAAATACTTTTTGAACTAAAAACACAAGACAAAAAATGGATTGAAAAATTGCAATGATTGATTTTAAAAGGGGGAAATCAGGAAATATAATGTACATCATCTCTACTCTTCATTTTAATTTGATCCTAAAACAGAAAGTCGGCACTCATCATTTACTTTCTCGGGCCGCACAAAATGATGCGGCGGGCCAGATTTGGCCCCCGGGCCGCCACTTTGACACCAGTGTCGTAGACTAAAACCCACTTTTCTCAGGGTAAAATTTTTTGAGTATTGGCGTCCGAAAATGAGACAACTCGAATTTTATCAGCAGAAACTAGACTAATGAAAATATGATTAAGAAAGACGACGACAAGTAAAAGGGCCGTAAAGGTGTTCTTTTTGTTTGTAAAAATGGCCTCCCTCCCTCCCTCATCCGCATTCGAGTAATTAAAATCTATGGTTGGAAATACAAAAGGCGGCCCAGAGGGCAATTAACAAAAGGGCAAGCCGTGGCCGTATCGGATGGGAATTGAAAGAAGTAACGAACGGGAGCGCCGCCACGACGCTATCCACGGCGCCTTGTCATCGATCCGCCGGCCGCGGGCTTCTGATCCCGGAATTAGTATTCATGAATGTGGCGGGCGGCTAAATAAACTTGGCGAAGCCGGCGTCCGGGAGACAAAGGCCAATCGATGCCCAGCGTCGTCAAATGGACATTATCCCTCCCGGCGGGGTCGGGCGGGGTCGAGCGGGTCGCCCACCCTTGACCCGCGGGGCCCATATCTGCCCGTCGAGGCGCCTCGGATACCTTTTTCCGAGGGCCCCGCGATGGACAGATAAGCGGGTGTGCGTCTTTGGACATTTTGTGTTGGGTTTTTTTGTTTTTAAATTGTTTTTGGGTGCGCTGGGGGTGAATCGAATAAATCTCAAGTGTGGCAAAGGGCATCTGAAAGAGGAGATAAAGATGCAAGACTTGCCTGGGAACACAGGAGCATCACCAGTTCCACCACCGAACTGCTGGACTTCATGCAAACCAAGCCTGAGGAAAGGGGGAGGGGCAACAAGAAGGAAATGATCAGATTTATTCAGGAAAAAAAAAAGAAAATTTAAAAAATAATGCAGCCACCTGCAGTTACATTTTGCTAATGAATCACCATGTAAACACAGGGTGCATGAATCAAAAACAATTATCTTATTACTATTATGCTTCTTTTTATATTTTGAATATAATTTTACATGACAACACTTGTGGATGTATTTTGCAAAGTATGACTATGGATTACATATTTAAAAATAGGCTAGAGTACAGTGGGGTGATGATGCTATCGATGGCCCATATTCTAGTAGATTTTCTAGAAGATCTAGAAAATCTTTTGAAAAATGTAATTCATTAATAATAACATAAATTTAAAATAAAAACATCGACAATTAAAACAAAAAAATAATGTGGAGTATCATCATTAAAAAGAATAAACATCTTTCAGTGCAATTGATATCCAATCCATTTTAAGTGGAAGGCTCCAATACAGTTTGCATAGAATTTGCCCAAATTGTTCTCAATCAATCAATCAATCAATCAAAAACCTTTGTCATCAGCTGCGTATAACGAAATTGTTGAAATAACGGGACCCAAGGAGGCTCAGAAAACGACATTTGGGAGGACTGGCGCTATAAATGCTATTGCTAAAACGTCCAAAGAAACCATTGGCTTTTCCCAGTTCCCAAAAAGCTTGTCCTTTTTCCAGCGGGCGTATTATCTAACACGCTACCATCTGCACGGGCGCGTCGAGTATTGACGCCACTAATGAGCTGACATCGGGCTCATGTCAACTTACACATATTTGGGCTCGTATTACGGGTCCGACATTGGCGGGCATATGTCCCCATTGATCCCTAATGGCCGCCCCTGGACGGGCCGGCCAAAGATCAAGGAGGCCACCGGAGCGTCCGGGAAGATGGGACGCATGTCCAAACACCAGGGACGACCCCACCCCCACCCAACGACAGAGCCCCTCCCTCCCCGCAAATATCAATCAACTTTCCATTTTGTTTGGTGGCAGCAGACATCCCAAACAGCGCTATTAGGGTCCTGGCCTCTTGACCCCGGGGCCCCTGGAAACCTTCAAGCGCCGCTACCGGCTCATGGCGCTACTACGTTAAAAGTAGCTCGGGCGGCTGGGACCAGACTGGCCGCGTCTTGACGGATAACGACACTGTGGTTTAGCTCTGATTTTAGGGAATTTGAGCTTGGTCCAATTTCTTCCAAAACACGCTTCAGGATGTTTTCAAATTAACGATCGAAGATTCGGCAGCAAAATTAGGAAAATGATAGTCTGTCCAAATGCGGAGACAGGCGAGAATAGGCACGCCGGGATTTTTTTTCCCAATTAAAAAAAATAATAAAATTGATTTCCCTTTTCCACCTTATTTATATTTTTTATTTCCCTTTTACCCCCTTATTCATATTTTTATTTTCCCTTTTCCACCTTATTCATATTTTATTTTTCCCTTTTCCACTCTATTCATATTTTGGCTTTCCCTTTACCCCCTTATTCATATTTTTGTTTTCCCTTTTCCACCTTATTCATATTTTTTTCCTTTTACCCCCTTATTCATATTCTTGTTTTCCTTTTTCTGCCTTACTAATATTTTTGTTTTCCCTTTTCCACCTTGTTCATATTTTTGATTTCCCTTTTACCCCCTTATTCATATTTTAGTTTTCCCTTTCCACTTTATTCATATTTTTGTTTTCTCTTTTCCACCATATTCATATTTTTGTTTTCCCTTTACCATCTAAGGAATAAGGGCGCTAATCGTCAAATTCGAAGGAGACCCAGTAAAATTCCTGCCCTTTCTTTCCTCGTATGAGTCACTGTTGGGTTTTTTCCCTTTTCCATCTTCATTCATGTTTTACATTTTACATCTAAGGATCAGGGCGCCGAAAGTCAAGTGGAAGCTTTCTGCCCTCCCATTCCTATCCTCACGGTTCTCTTTTATCCACGCTATTGTTTTCCCTTTTCCGTTGGGCGGCGCCGCCGAGTACTCACTGGTGCCTTCGATGAGGAGCTCCTGTCCGTGACTTCCCAATAAGGTCCGCGAGAGGAAGGGGGCAAAGTCCACAAAGATCTCTCGGAGGAGAGGCGCCGCCTTCTCCAAGGCGTGTTCCAGACGCTCGGAAATGCTGCCAAATCAGAGAAAGGACACAAAAACGTCAAACTATTTTGTCATTTTCCCAAACGGGGTACACGTGAATCAACGTAAAAAAGGTATTCCGACGGCCCCGTCTGTGTCTGGGTGCGCGGGTCGGGAAAACAAAAAAATAAAAAATAAGATGAATCACCTCATATTGGGGGCCGTGTGTTGGGTCACAGGGGAGAGTGGGGGGACAGATGGCAAGCTGGCGCTAGCTGGAACCGGGCCGGCTGCTGGAGGGGGGAACCGGGACAACTTTGTTATTAGTCTGGATTTGAACACACACGCACAGGCGCACAGGCACACAGGCACAAACGCACACACCCGCACACATTGGAGAGGCAATAGATTATACGGCCGGCGCGGCACCATAAAGCGGCGTGGAAACGGGCCTCTTATGAAATCATACAATGGCTTCCATTCAAATGCTACAAGAGAGGGGAGGGGGCGATTTATGGTGGGCTAGGCCAAGTGGGGGTACCAGTAGGATTTTTATGGTTTAGATAGCGGATGATGTACTCCGGGCACAATACGTCTTCCTTATCAATTTACAATTCAGAGAGCAGAGCGCAGAGCCCTTCGTCGTGGAGTACCCCAGACACCCCCCCCCCCCCCCCCCAACCAAATGACATACTTGTCATTGGTACTACTGTCTACGTATTGAGGCAAGAATAGCGCTAGTATCCTAAATTGGATTGTTTTTTTTCTTTTTCTTCTATTTTAATAAATGAATACAAGGTTTGTTTTGACTACAAATATTTTATACTGAATATCTATGATATCGTACGTTGGGTTTTTTTCCACTCGTTGCTTGTTTTTCCAGTCGGGACGGTGTCCAAGAAAGGCAAACGGGTTGGAATGGACGCTAAGCTAAGGAGTTAAGTAGCTCCAATCCAATTCTCGCTACAATGTGAACAAAGAGGAGCCAAATTCAAATTGGATTTGGAAGACCACCCTATTTTGGCATATATTGACATCCTCATCACCCAAATAATTCCTTCCGGGCGCGCGTACTGACCATCTGTACACGTGGCGGTCAGTGACGTATCTCCTCCGGAGGAAACCACGGCCACGCCCTCCACGGGCGACACGGCGGCGGCGGCCGCCGCCTGAGACGTCACCCCTGCTTTTTTGGGGGCCAGAACCACGCTCCTGTCAAGTAGAAGATGCCACATTTCATTACTGGATGTCATACAAAAAATTATAATAATAATAATACATGTTACTTCCAATGGTCTATTTTTAAATTTCCATTACATATCAATAATAATTGAATACAGTGTCAAAAAGCACAATAAAAGATGTTCAAAAGTTAAAAGTTAAGACTGATTTAAAGCTACACATTTAAAAACAACAAAAGTTGAACGTAAACGTTTCTCATACCAATATGGTATACCTTAATATATAAAATATGACGGCATCATATTTCTGCATAAATAATAATAATACAGGTTACCTCCAATGTTCTAGTTTAAAATTGTCAATATTAATTGAATACAGTGTCAAAAAGCACAATAAAACATGTTCAAATGTTAAGACTGATCTAAAGCTACACATTTCAAAATAAAAAAAGTTAAACATAAACGTTTGACCATGTATCTCATACCAATATGGTATACCTTAATATATAAAATATGAGGGCATCATATTACTGCATTACGAGAATAATCTAATCAATAACTATTCAATATTGATGATCCAACTCTTCCTGTCAATAATGTATTTTTGATAACCCATCTCCATAAAAATAGCATTCCACAAAAACTGAAATGCAAAACAATTTTAACATATAATACAAATATACATTTTTTTTTTTTAAGTATATTTGTATCTCTATTTCTCTAATGGATCAACACAATAGCCGTCGAAAGAAGACGCGCTCGAAATCGGCAGCAACGCAGATAAGTCGGCGGTCTGGATCCGGAAAGGGGCGGGGCCAGGGTCAAGGGGGGGGGGTGCTTTAACTCTGACAGCGCGGCGGCCATATCAAAGGGAGGTCGGCGCTGCTTATCAGTGCTGACACGGGGGAAACGGAGCCTAATCACGGGCCGCCTCTCTTGCTGACATGCGCGCTCCAACATGTGTTGCTACGCCGCGAGACCCAACGGGCTAAAGCCCAACTGAAACTCGTACGCCGATCTTTTTTAATATTTTTTTTCTCCATTCATTTGGATTCGGTTACCGTTGGTGTCCGTAACGTGTCACGAAAGTCTCGTTTTCCAAAGTCGAAGCAGATGTCCGCCATGGTTTTGTTTTGATGTCGTACCAAGAAATATCATCGGTCGGTCCGTATTAATGACTAGAATGATTTGAAGAAAAATAATTCTGGACAGTTTGACGTCAAATGGTCTCCAAAGGCTTCAATCAAATAATCGAGAACCAATTGATCGTCAAATGAGTCAGGAAACATTTTTGATAGTCAGTTCATTGTTAAGAACCCCCCCCATATAATGGGTATAATCCTAATTTGACATCATCTAATGTCATTGACAGTACGCTAGTACAGTGTTTCCCAACCAATGCGCTGCGAGCATCAATTTTCCGACATACCGCATCCCTCTAAATCCCGTGTTAAAGTGGCGGCCCGGGGGCCAAATCTGGCCCGCCCCATCATTTTGTGTGACCCGGGAAAGTCAATCATGAGTGCCGACTTTCCGTTTTAAGATCAAATTAAAATGAAGAGTATAGATGTATATTACATTTCCTGATTTCCCCCCTTTTAAATCAATCAGTCATTTTCTAAATCATTTTTTTGTTTTTAGTTCAAAAAATCATTTTGTAAAATCTAAAAATATATATTTTAAAAAGTTGAAATAAACATTGTTTTAGATCTATAAAAAATTTAATATTCAGGGTTTTTAATCCAGTTCTTTTAATCCATTTATTAAAAAAAATGTAAATATTATATCTAAAATGGTCCGGCCCACGTGAAATCAAGTTGACGTTAAAGCGGCCCGCGAACCAACCCGAGTCTGACACCCTTGCTCTAAATGGAATCTATATATCAATCACGGTCCTCTGTCCAATTCGCTGCCACCCTCCCACTCCAAATGAATTGGACGCCTCCCGTGTGACATTTCTTCAATTTCCATGATTTTCCAAAGTTATTATTCCAATTTGGACATGGTCACACCCTATTAAAAAGCTGCAAATGACATTTCTGAGGTCGAGGGCCATCCGTGGCGTTTACAACGGCGTGGAATCCTCCGCCATTAGCGCCACTAGAGGAGCGAGCAAGAGTCTTCCGTCCGTCCGTCTGTCCGTCCGCATGCACGCACGCGCACGCACGCACATACGTACGTACGCACGTCAGGAATGCAAACAAGCGCGCTGGAACGTGGAGCTCATCTAAATCAGCGGCCGGGACGATGACACTGTTTGGTTCTGCTTCCCGTCAGCAAATATTTGCACGCCGCCTGTCATAACAGGGCCACGCCGGAGAAACGGGACGGCAGAAATCCAGCACAATCCAGCAGGTCCGCGCCAGCGTATAAATCAGCGACGAGGGGGGTTTTGGGGGGGGGGTTGGGGGGTGTTGGAATACTTCACCCGTTGACCCGTACCCGCTTTTTATCTGGATTCGCTCCTCTTACGCGGCTGTCGTAAATCAGAGCGAGAGCGGCGGTGTTTTGCTCAAAATTAGCAGAGAAAATGTTTGCTGCGCGCCGGAATTTCGTTGTGGATTTTACGATGAAATATTTGAAATGATATCATTGGTGATGGATAAAAAATATTGTGGAATGTTGAAAATACAACCAAAAAATTTTATTATTATTCAATCAAACTGTGAAATTTTATTCGACATTTCAACCTATTGTAAGTTTAAAATTTGGTGTCTTTTATTTTTCTGAGACTTTCACCAATTAAAGATTTTAAAAGTCAAAATTAGCATTTGCCCCCAAAAAAGAAAAACATGTATTTTTGTGCTGTTGAAATATGAACCTGGGAATTATAAAATGTCAAATTGTAGTAACATTTAAGTCACAGGTGTCAAAGTGGCGGCCCGGGGGCCAAATCTGGCCCGCCACCTCATTTTGTGCGGCCCAAGAAAGTAAATGATGAGTGCTGACTTTCTGTTTTAGGATCAAATTAAAATGAAGAGTATAGATGTATATTAAATTTCTTGATTTTTCCCCGCTTTTAAATCAATCATTGTCATTTTTTAATCCATTTTTCTGTGTTTTTTGTTCAAAAATCATTTTGTAAAATCTAAAAATATATTTTAAAAAAAGCTAAAATAAGCATTGTTTTAGATCTATAAAAAAGCGAAATATTCAGGGCTTTTAATCCAGTTCTCTTAATCCATGTATTAAAAAAAATCTAAATATTATATCTAAAATGGTCCGGCCCACGTGAAATCGAGTTGACATTAAAGCGGCCCGTGAACAAAACCGACCGAGTCTGACACCCTTGATTTAGGCGGAAAAATTTCGATCCATGTCTTTTTTTATCAATAACATTATTAATAGCAAAAACCAAAAAAAAACAATCCGCTAATTTTGTCTAGAATAATATTTTATGCACTATCAAAGAGGCCGTTTTAAATCTCCTCTAGTCCAAAGAACATTTGATGAGGGTTCAATTTCACCACAAAATGAACCTTTCCCATTCATAACGGATGCGACATGGTCAACAAGCTCTTCCCTTCTTTCCATTTTTTTGTGGCGCTTCTTTCCCACGCGCCATTTCAAAACGGCACCGCTTTTGGCCTAAAAAAAGAAGAAAAAAATTGTGTTGGGTCCGTTTTGGATCACTGACTCCACTCATCTCTCAGATCCTCGTTAAACCGCCACGGGACGTCAAAAACACCGAACGGAGTCGAGCTTCCTCCGGCCCGAAGCCCTTTTGCCTTCGCCATCCCTTTCGCTTTGGCCTTATCGCGCGCGTCGGCCTCTAAGCCCTCGCCGAAGGTGTCTGTCTGTGAACCGGCGCTGGCGCGTGTTGGGCGAAACGCTGTCACCGCGTGATTTCCAGCGTTCCCCTTTCAAGCGCGCCCAGCGGGACGGAGGGACGGCAGGACGGCGGGACGGCAAGACGACGGGAGCCTGTCTAATCCCACTGATACCAGGAGCGGCCGCAGACCCCACAAAGCATTCCTCAGATAAACGCGCGCCGTCGTCGGTCGGGGGTCAGCGACGCCGACGACCGTTTTCCACCAAAAAAGCGAGAACCTGCACTTGGGCTTAGTCAACCCCCCCCCCCCAAAAACCCATCCCAGTCCAAATGGAAACCAGACCCCAAGGAACATCTTCCCCGTCTGCGGATTTGCTAAAGCAAGGGTGTCAGACTCGGGTTGGTTGGCGGGCCGCGTTAACGTCAACTTGATTTCACGTGGGCCGGACCATTTTAGATAGAATATTTAGATTTTTATTTATAAATGGATTAAAAGAACTGGATTAAGAGCCCTGAATATTCCGTTTTTTATAGATCTAAAACAATGTTTATTTTAGCTTTTTAAAATATATTTTTAGATTTTACAAAATGATTTTTGAACTAAAAACACAGAAAAAATGGATTAAAAAATGACAATTATTGATTGAAAAGGGGGAAAATCAGGAAATGTAACATACATCTATACTCTTCATTTGAATTTGATCCTAAAACAGAAAGTGGGCACTCATGATTGACTTTCCCGGGCCACACAAAATGATGTGACGGGCCAGATTTGGCCCCCGGGCCGCCACTTTGACACATTAGCAGCTAATGTTTCGACAGCGCTAAACGTCCAATTCCTTTCCCAGTCCAAACAACAATAGACCTTCAATTGACTTCAACCTAAAATATTTACTGTGAATGTTTCAGCACCGTCCAATTCCATTCGAGTGGGAGGGGCTAACGAACGAGTGTAACATGGATTAGACCAAACCAAATGGAAATAGAAGAAAGGGACTCACCTATCAAAAGATCGGATCAGCGGGGAGTCCCGGGGAACGTCTCCGACGCCGGTGGCCCCGCCCAGAAAAGCGGGCGGCAGCAGGCCGGGCTCCGCCGTGGGGTCGTCGGCCGGCGCCCCCACCAGGCTGCGCAGGATGTCCTTGACGTTCTTGCCCTTGCCGTCGGCGTGCCTGACCTCCGAGGAGAGCGCGGACAGGGCCTCCGAGACGGCGTCGGGTCCGCCGGCCGGCGACGGCGACGACGACCCGGCCTCGCCGCGCTCTTCGCCGACGCCCGAGTCGAAACGGCGCGGGGAGACGCCGTTTTGCACCTCCGGCCCGGCGGGCGGGGCGACAACGCCGTCTATTCAGAAAACCACAGTGAGATGTTGGGATTGGATGGGATTTCCGAACCCGGGTGGGCGTGGCTTACCGGCAGCCTCGGACGGCTGCGATCGGCGAGGGTGCTTGTTGTCGTTGTGGGGCTCCAGGATGTCTCGGTACTTGGACACCATGAGGACGGAGATGAAGTAGACTACGGCCAAAGCCAAGAACTGCGCCTGCTTACTGTCCTCCTGAAGCAAAACCAAGGCACTAAACAACGGCCACCATTTTGTATTCGCTTCAAGCACATATTTTTCTCTCTTTCCCACACCCGCCCTCTTTATTTCCCTTTTACATCTACACAATCAGCCCCAAATATGGAATTTTTTTCCCCTTTATTCACTCCCTTATTTGACTAATATTTATTTCTATTGTTGATCTACGAAATGAAGAGCAAATTTATTTCCCATTCTCAACCTTCATTTGCCTTTTCCACCCAAGGACTCAAGACGTCAACAATTTTTGTCACTTTCCTACCCCCATTCTCTTTATTTCCCATTTCTATCTCAGCAAACCCAGCCCAAATTTTTACTTTTTCCCCTTTATTTTCTCTCTTATTTGACTAAGATTGATTTCTATTGTTCATCTACGAAATTAAGCACAAATGTATTTCCCATTCTCAACCATCTTTTGCCTTTTCCACCCAAGAACTCAAAATGTCAACAATTTCCCTTTTACACCAACGCGATCAGGTCCAAATATTACCTTTTTATTCACTCACTTTTTTGACTAATATTGATTTCTATTGTTTATCTACGAAAATAAGCGCTAATAAAAAGACTATTTCCCATTCTCACCCTTCTTTTACCTTTTCCACCCAAGACTCAAGACATCAACAATTTTTCTCTCTTTCCCACACCGTCCTCTTTATTTCCCTTTTACATCTACACAATCAGGCCCAAATATTAACTTTTCCCCTTTATTCACTCTTATTTGACTAATATTAATTTCTATTGTTTCATTTATCTACAAAATTAGGCGTTAGACGTCAACAATTTTTCTCTCTTTCCTAAAACCATTCTCTACAACTATTTCCCTTTTCTATCTCAGCGATCCAGCCCAAATTTGTGCTTTTTCACTCCCATTCATGCACACTCTTATTTTATTTTGAAGGACACCCTTTCCTCAGGAGTCAATCAGTACATGAATACTTTAGTTTTTCTCCCTCACCCATTCATTTCCTTGATCCATCACGGACTCGGGGCACAACTTGTTGAAAAATCCTCTTTTTTGGCCATATTTAAGAATGTTTCTTATTTTTCAATGCACCACTTTGATTTCTGCCACTCACAATATCCCGGAAGACAACGGCCCTCAGGCGATTGATGTCCATGTCCTGCAGCAGCCTCTCAAAGTCGCGCACCGGAGACGAGCCGCCCGTCACGGCGTCCACGGGACTCTGCGGCAGAGCAAAAAAAAAAAAAAGACGCTTTGTTTGTTTAGCGCGACAAAAGGCGCACTCGAATTTCCCCCGGCGGGAGAAACGGCGTCCTCATCCTAATGGCTTTTCTATAGAGCGCCTGCATTATGAATGAGCTTTGACACACGGGGAGGAGAGAAAGAGCGCGACTTTTACTGGAAGTCATCGCTAACAAAACAACAATGACCGCGCTCGGGGGGGTAATACGATAAGCTACGCGCTAACACAATCACGGGGCAGAGTGGACGACTTGCCTGGGCCGAAGCCGATTTGCCCGGAACGGCGGCGTTGGCTTCTTTGCAGAGCTTCGAGTGAACCTGCTGACACTCCAGGCAGTTTCTCACCGCCACGGCGCACACTAAAACAACAAAAAAAGGGGCAGAATTAACGATCCAACGGAGGAAAGGGTTCCAATTAAAACCATTTTGACTGGAAGGGCCGAAATAAACGTAAAACCGGACGGTGACCCTCGAGTTTGACACCTTTATGTGGTCAGATATTCTCTTTAGAAAGAAAAAAAACATGGAATAAGTCTACTTTTTCAACGTGACCATGCATTAGCAAAAGCTTGATTTTTAAAGACTTATTAATAGGCGAAAATATAAATAAGTCAGACAGCACGCTGTAAAAAGTCTTTCAAAAATACATGTCTGGTTTCTAGTAAGGAATCTCATTGCGGTTAAAATAATAAAAAATCATTTTAAAAGTAAAGAAAAATCTTTCATAAGATAATTTATGTTCTATTCATAAGCAAAAAGTGAAGAATGAGATAGGTTGAGAATAAAATCAAATCTTAATTGGCATTTAGCATACAATAACAATGACGAGACATCATTTTTTTGTTACACTTTTTGCAGTGGCTTTTTCTCCCACGTTGAGCCAATCGTAGAACAATAAGTGGCATGAACGATCGCTCGTTTGACGGGTTCGAACCGGGATCTGCTCCAAGGTCACGCGTTGTCAGGTGCACTTTTTTAAATGGCGGCGCACTCGCTGGGACGGCCAATAACATCTTACAAGTCGACTTGACGTGCGCGGCGCTTGTAATCTGGTGTCGTCGGTCGCGACGGGCGACCCCCGCTCGCCGCCTCCCGCCCGCCGCTCGACAACTGACAAATTTGGGCCATTTGGAAAAAGCCGGGGAGGGAATTATTCCACGTGGAAATGGCCCGGCTTTTTTCCATTAAGAGCACTCTCTCTCTCATGCGGTCATTTGTAAAAAAAAAAAAAAATAAGAGAGACGGGCTGGGGGAGGGTGAGCAGACGCTAAAACCTTGTTACGCTGGAGCTAAATCGCATTAGGCGCCTTGAACGACCAGCGCGTACCTCATCAAATATTCATTTCATAACAATGCCCGTGCTGATTTTAGAAGTCTGCCTTGTTGCTGTTTGGATTACAAATGGCACTTTGGCAAATGTCCTGAAATGGATACTGAAATAGAAAAACTAAATGACAAAAATCACACTAAAAATGGCATCTTCAAAACACTTTTTAGAGATACAAAATCAGTCTATGTATTTTTTCTTTATCTGTATGTATTTCAGTGGCAAACATTTTTTTAAATAATCAAAAAAACATACTGTATTTTCTCGCATATTAGCCGCCTCCGTGTATAAGCCACACCCTTAAAATTGCCTTGAAATGGTTGAATTTGACAATGTATCCCGTATTTTACTCAATTTTCACCGATACAGACGTCAAAATTAATTTTGTTTAGCGTTTAATCTGTTTATCGTTCCTCTTGTTTTGAAATAAATGACCGTATCGCCCGCGTTGTCTTGCGTTTTGAGCATGTCAACTCCAATTTGTGCGTATATAAGCCGTACAATCGATTTAGTCATCTTTTTTTTGAGTGACAAATACGGCCTATATGCGAGAAAATACAGTATATAAGTATATATATTTGAACTGCAGTCTGATTTGGCGAAACGAAAATACAGAGATTTTGTATCCCGGAAGAAGTGGTTTTTATTGTCCATTTTTTAGGAGTTCTGTCATGATTTGAGTTGAAGCCAGTTTTACTTATAATATGGAATTTGATAGGAGAGTCTACCTGCTGGAGGAAGTCTGCTTTTGTGGTTTGGGGTAGCCCATTCTTTAGCGTCATTTTCCAGGTGTCGCTTAAATGTTTGAAAAATATTAGCCCCAAAAACCAGTCAGAATTTGGTCACCGTAGACCAAGGGTGTCAGACTCGGTCGGGTTGGTTCGCGGGCCGCTTTAACATCAACTTGATTTCACGTGGGCCGGACCATTTTAGATATAATATTTAGATTTGTTTTTAATAAATGGATTAAAATCCCTGATTATTCAATTTTTTTATAGATCTAAAACAATGTTTATTTTATCTTTTTTATATATATTTTTAGATTTTACAAAATGATTTTTGAACTAAAAACAGAAAAAAATGATTAAAAATTTACAATAATTGATTTAAAAGGGGGAAAATCAGGAAATTTAATATACATCTATACTCTTCATTTGAATTTGATCATAAAACAGAAAGTCGGCACTCATTATTTACTTTCTCAGGCCACACAAAATGATGCGGCGGGCCATATTTGGCCCCCGGGCCGCCTCTTTGACACCGGTGCTGTGGACACACACACTGCTATTGTGGTATGAGTAGCCATTTTTAAGGTAATTTTACTAGCTTATTTACTAACAAAAAAAAATCTATAAAATTCCTAAAAAATTCAAACGACTTTTTCGCCTCCATGAGCATTTTGAAGCCTGTAAAAAAACAAATTGGACATTTAAACAAGGTTTAACGATTGAAAATCTGCAGCAGCTCAGCACGCATATTGACCGCATTGCTCGTACATATTTAACGGTTGAAAATAAAAGATATGAAAATGGCTTGGGGGTGCGGTGGGGGGTGTTTTCACTCTTCCCGGCCGGCGCAGCCCGGGCCATTACGACTAAATCACTACATCACGATAGCGAGCGTTTTTACGAGCCTTGCCATGCGGTGGGGGTTATAATAACAAGAAGATAAGGCCGGGCGAACCGAGAGGATGCACACAAAGGCCATTTTTCACAAGGAAAACAACAAGAAAACACGACGAAGACGGAGACGTACCGAGGCGGAGGCACTGACGCAGGATTCCCCCCGACGACATGTTCTTCTCGGCCTCGATTTCGGCGAAGTTGAGCGAGCTGGCGAAGACCAAGATGTCCGCCAGGCCCACCAGGCGCTGCAGGAAGGCCACCGAGGTGTCCGGCGTCAGGCCCTGGGAAGGTTCGATGTGTTCCAGCTCGTGCTGGGAGGAAAAAGGAAATAAAAGCGTCAGGTCGGGAAAATGAATTTTATTTTAGGTTAGGTTAGAACTTTATTTCATCCTGTATTTAGGAAATTTCTTGGTTGCAGTAGCAAGACAGACACAAGACACACAAGACATTGTAGACCTAGCTAAAAAAAACTGGAGCCACACACGAGAAGTCCACAAATTTTTGCTAAGGTGGTTCTGTTCACATTTCAAATGGCATAAAGTGGTCACTCTTTAGTTCATAAAATCAAATCAAATGGAATCCTACTTTTTTATTTTATTAGCAAAAATGTTTTGAATTTTATTTTAGCAAAACACAAAATATTCTTTGGTTTTGCACTTTTGCTGAGTTTTAGCATTACTTTGTTGTCTTCATTCCTAAATCGTCGGCTGCCATTGACAGGGATAGACGTTCAATTCCAGTTGGATTAATACAAATGCCAAACTAACTCAAATTCACAACAGAATGACGTAAAGAGTCAAGTTTTGACGGCTATCATCGTCAATGGCACGGAAAGAGCGATTTGTAAGGATGCGTCTTTATTTCTCCATCGACCTTCTAGTAAATTCAGTTAGAAACAACAATAAATCGTCCTTTTTGGGTCACGCAGGAGTCACCGCGTCCCTTAAAGAGGTCAAATGACCCCCCAAAAAAACACGTAACGACGTTAGAAAGCTATCATGTCGGGGCTAACGCGATTGTCAAAAGGTCACGCTGCTGGATGGACAACTTCGGGGGGGACTTACAGAGGACGAAGTGGCGGCGGAGAGCAACGGCAAGATGCCGCCGCACGCCATGATCAGGTTGTCCACCACCTGCGAGATCAGGTGCACGCTATTGTGCACAAACACCACGTTGTCGCTGCTGTTCACAAAGTCCAACACCGTCTTGGTGGAGTGGCTAAAAAGAAAGAAAAAAAACATTTGAACTCTTAAAGGGCAAGTGACCATTTTTAATCAAAAATAATAATCGAGGGAAGACCGTACACACATACGTGCATATAGATCTGACCTTTGACCACTGCATTTACATGCACCGCCATTTTGGGGAAAAGAAATGTTGACCACCACTTCATTATTATTTATTTATTATCTGTTCATTTGTTTGTTGTTGTTATTTGTGCACTTCTCTATTTATTCATGTTGTTGACTGCATATCATGATGACTACTTATTTATTGATGATTTATTTATTAGTTATTGTTATTATTATTTGATTATTTATTTATTAGTTATTGTTATCATGTATTGAGTATTTATTTATTAGTTATTGTTATTATGTATTGATTATTTATTTTTTAGTTATTGTTATTATTCATTGATTATTTATTTATTAGTTATTGTTATTATTTATTGATTATTTGTTTATTTATTAGTTATTGTTATTATTTATTGATTCTTTATTTATTTGTTATTGTTATTATTTATTGAATATGTATTTATTAGTTGTTATTATTTATTGAATATGTATTTATTAGTTATTATTTATTGAATATTTATTTATTAGTTATTGTTATTATTTATTGAATATTTTTTTATTAGTTATTGTTATTATTTATTTATTATGTATTTGTCTGATCTATTGTTGTTATTTGTTCACTTTGTGGTGAAGCTTCAAATCTCAATATACTATAATGACAATAAAAGCATTCAATTCAATTCAATTCAATATAAAAAAATAAACCCACTCAGTTGGCCTCCCTCTGATTGGACATCTCATGCCGTCATTTCTCAGCCAATGAGCACGCTATCTTAGGGCTGTCAAATGTTCCAAAGAAGAGCAATGAAGAACCAACCTCCTCCACGCTTGCACGTCCGTCTCGATGGCAAAAAGCAGGTCGGTGAGGAGCCTCTGGTGCATGTGGGACCAGCGGAAATCGGGGATCCGGAACATGGTGGACCGCGGCGCCGAAGCTCCGCCCTCTCGGGATTTGGTCGAGGAGGACCCTGGGCCCGATGCCGGCGCCGTTTGGTTGGCCTCCTGCAAAACGGGTCACAACAACACCGTATTGAAATCTCGCTCGGGTCAAAGGGCAAGCAAAAAAAAAATACGTACGGTTAAGTGGGCCTCCTTGAGTTCCAGCTTCTCCGTGTCCAAGGCCACATTGGACACATCCAGTCGAGCGATTTTGATTTCCTTTGTCCTCTGGCTGGAGGCGGCGCTTTTGAGCGGGCCGCTGGAAGGAGATTCCCCCTCGCCGGTGGTCAAGATGGACTTGGAGCCGTCTGCATCCTCCCGGACCGTAGAGGGCGCTGTGCTCTGCCGCTCGGTCCCATTTTCTTCCGACGTTTCGGGTTCTTGACTCGTCACGCCCGGTTTATCTGGAGTTTCTTCGAGGTTTTCCTCCAGAGGAAGGTCTTTCTTCGCGCCGCCGATTTTTTCCACCGCGTCGTCTCCGTACGACTCTTCCCGGCTGTCGTCGACGGGGTCGCTGACGGAGGACACGTCGACCAAGTCTTCATTGAAGACCGAGGCGCCACCGTGGAAGCTGTTGTCCAGAGGGGCCGAGGACTGTGGAGACACCTGCTCATTCGGGGGATCCTCCTTGATGGAGTCTTTGTCTTCGGAAACTTCTCGCTCAACTCTTTCGGAATCTCCACTCTCAACCGTTCTCGGTTCTCCACTGTCAACCGTTCCAGATTTTCCACTCTCAACCGTTCCAAGACCTCCACTCTGGACCGTTCCAGATTCTCCACTGTCAACCGTTCCAGGTTCTCCACTGTCAACTCTTCCGGGTTCTCCACTCTCCACCGTTCCAGGTTCTCCACCGTCAACCGTTCCAGGTTCTCCACTCTCAACCGTTATAGGTTCTCTACCGTCAACCGTTCCAAGACCTCCACTCTGGACCGTTCCAGATTTTCCACTGTCAACCATTCCAGGTTCTCCACCGTCAACCATTCCAGGTTCTCCACTCTCAACCGTTCCAACTTTTCCACTCTCAATCGTTCCAAGTTCTCCACTCTCCACCGTTCCAGGATCTTTACTCTCTACCTCTACCTTCTCCGTCTCAATTTCAGGTTCCCCTTGACTGTTTTTCCCACTCTGTCCTCCCAAGTGATTGCTTGGAATCCTGTTATCTCCTCCACTTGCTAGTCTCTGATCATCCTCCACCTTTTCGGAGACAGCAACAGAGGCTTGGATAGGCTCAGATGGGCGTGATGGGGCTTCATCCACGGCCAGTTGGATGACCGTGGAGGGAGGGCCGTTGGTACATTGGTCAATTTCTGATCTACGGCTGACTCCGGAGACTGTTCGGACGGCACCCAGGGACCCGGCGGATTCCTGACGCTGGTACTGGAGGAACATGCGGGACAGGTGTTCCTTGTGCTGTTCGAACGACACCTGGAATAACAAAAACACAAAGAGTCGACGATGAGATCAGATCGACCAACGAGAACTGAAAGCATTCAAGTGGAAGATGTTTCCACGTGGACACGATACAAAAAAACTGACTACGGTCTTCAAATAAGACCCCACCATGGGCAACGTGTGGGAGGAGCTTAGGCTTTATTTCCAATTAGCAGTGAGCTTCCATTTGACCAAGTTCCAATATTATATATTGAAAAAGATTTTAAAAAACATAAAATGCGGGAAAAAAACGTATACGTTGCCAGGTATGGTATACGGTAATCCCTCGATTATCACGGTTAATGTAGACCAGAAAAACGAAAAACTGCAAAATAGGGTCACCACTATTTTAAAATATATATATATATATTTTTTTATTTTTTTTAATTTTTTTTTTAAATATATATATATATTTTTAAAAATATAGATATATATATTTTTTTAAAATAGGGTCACCACTATTTAAAAAAAAATAATAATTTTCTTCGGTGCTGAGTCCTATTAGCAAGCGGCTTGCGAGTTTCAGCGTGGATTTTCACATTTTTATGAACTTACAAAAAAATGTCAATTTGCCCCAGAAAAAAAAACGCAATGTAGTGAAGCTGCGATATTCGAGGGATTACTGTACGACTAATTGCGAGCGGGGTGTGCAGTATTTATAAATTCCATCCCCAAAACGAATAGTCCACAGAAACGGGGAGATGCTCTATTGACCGCCGCACTCAAGAATCTTTACAAAAGCCATTTGAGGAAGCCTCACTCTTTACTGAGCAGCAGTTTGTATTGATTAGATAGCGTCGCAGTCTTGTTAAAAAGCCCCGCCCCCCCCCTTCCTGGTACGCTCCGCTACTTAAGACCTATTAACCCCTATCAGTCTGGCTCCAATCGGGGAGCGGGGCACCGGTCCAGAACCCCGACGGTCAACCGCGGCGTTTCGGGAACCGCCGGCGAATCCCGGTCGGACGCCATTAGCGCGCGTGGCCCGCATTGGCAAATCCTCCCACGCTTAATTTCAGAGCTCCCATTAATCACTCGGGCCGCGGGACAGAAAGTCAAAGACGGCGGCGGCGGCGGCGGAAAAGGGGAGGGGCCAAAGGAAACCCACTTTGCGGCTTTTTCACCTGAGGCTAGCTATTTTTGGACGGCCGGGAACCGCCGTGACGGCGAGCGCAATCGGAGCGGAAAGAGCGCAAATGCAAAGCCGGGCTGATTGTTGCTAATTAATTAGGCGTTATTGTTCTAAATTAGCCCGCGACACGGCCGCTCGTTAATCTTCCGTAGTGACTGTTAATCCATAGCCGCCCTCTGGTTGTCATTGTTGCGGGCAAGCACCCTCCGCAAACCCCCGTCGAGGCCCCTCGCTGTACTCTAGCGATTTTTAAGGCGGCCACGGTGTTACTTTGCTCTTAATTGGATATTAGGCACTTGCCGCAATTAAAAAGCGTGCGCTAGGGTGGAGTGGGACTTTAATGGCTATGTGAGGGCGCTGTATTTTTAGTATTTTTATTATTTATATTATACATTGACAGTAATTTGGATAGTGGACTGTGTGTGGCTCCATTTCTTTTAGCTAGGTCTACAATGTCTTCTGTGTCTGTCTTGCTACTGCAACCAAGGAAATTTCCCGAATACGAGATGAAATAAAGTTCTAATGTAATCTGATTGATGACCTAAAATGTATTAAATTTTGCCTCTCAATAAAACATTTGGTGGTTTGCAATTTTATTATTAATTGTATTTGAAATTTCACTAATAAAGAGAAACAAGGGAGAAAAAAAACTAAATTTACCAAATGCCCTTTCAAGCTATGTTTTTACATTCATTCATGTAACTAATAAGCATCCAATCCATTCAAAGCACTCAAATATATATTTTTTCTTTTTACATTGACATCATATCATATCAACATTTTAATAACACAAAATATCGTGTACATTACAACATATTGTAAACCAAGGGTGTCAGATTCGGGTTGGTTCGCGGGCCACTTTAACGTCAACTTGATTTCACGTGGATCGGACCATTTTAGATTTAGATTTTTTTAAATAAATGGATTAAAAGAACTGGATTAAAAGCCCTGAATATTTAGTTTTTTATAGATCCAAAACTACGTTTATTTTAGCTTTGTTTATATATTTTTAGATTTTACAAAATGATTTTTGAACTAAAAACAATGATTAAAAAATGACAATGATTGATTTAAAAGGGAGAAATCAGGACATTTAATATACATCTATACTCTTCATTTGAATTTGATCCTAAAACAGAAAGTCGGCACTCATCATTTACTTTCCTGGGCCGCACAAAATGATGCGGTGGGCCACATTTGGCCCTCGGGCCGCCACTTTGACACCTGTGTAATGTAAACACACCTGAGCATTTGTCGCGAGGGGTGTTTAAACTTTCCTTGCTAATGATTGGCCCATTTTCTTTTTAACAGCGACACCTTTTTAAAACAATATTTAAACTTTCTTTGCTTATGATCGACCATTTTTTTTAACAGTGACATCTTTTTAAAACGATATATCGATCCCACGCGAGAGCATAAACCTTTCGGCAAACAAAAATATCCCGACCTACGTGACCATTTGGCCGGCGTAAACACACTCGAGAAATCAAAATGGCGAAGCGGCGGCTTCTATTTGTCTCTGGCGAGATCCGCCCCAAATTTACGAGGCCCGCTTCCTCCCCCGTTGAATATTCAGCGGGCCGCGGAGAGGGGAAAAAGGCGAAAAGGCGAGGAGAAGGCGAGAAGGCTCGCCTGGCGACTCGTTTGCGAAGACGCTCGGCGGCCCGGCCCCGCGGCGGTGGGAGGGGAGAGCGCCCGTGACAAACGGCTGCGGCGCTACAAAGGTGGCAGCAGATCTATCAAATGGGACAATAAAATTGCAATTGAGTTTCTTTAGCTTTTTTTTTTTTATAGAACACACGGATCTTTGGTAGCCAATCAGGAGACCCGAATGTCGGCCCTTCCCAGTTGAAACTGGATTGGACGTCTATGGACGTCAACGGCATTTTTGAGGCCAGTTTTCCCAGTTTAAATGGATTGGACATCTGTTGCTGTCAATAGCAGATAGTGAGTGGATTGCACCCGGAAATCTAGTCACGTTTTTAGGGACAACATTTCCAATTGTTATTTTTTATGAGACAAACTTATTCTTAAATCCCAAAAATCATTACATTTAGTTAATATTTTTACCTTCACTCCCCCCCAAAAAGTCTGAATTTTCCAGATTCCCAAACATCATAATATTCTTTAAAAAAATGATTTCATTTGTGTGTTTGACCCAAAACAGCAATTTTTATAATGTTTTTTTTTTTTTATTAATTACTACTTTAGACAGGTTTATTTTTAATGTTTTTAATTCCAAATGATTATTCGCTCCTTTAGCATTGCACAAAAAAATTAAAAATAATTAAACTGAAGAGGGAAAAGAAGGTTAAGGTTTTAAAATATTCTTTTAATTTATTACTACTTTAAAAGACAGGTTAATTTTTTTTTTTTTTTAATTCCAAATGATTATTCGCTCCTTTTGCATTGCACAAAATAAATAAATAAATAAAACGGAGCAGGGAAAAAAAGGTCAAGGTTTTATAATATCCTTTTAATTTATTACTACTTTAAAAGACAGGTTAATTTTTATTTATTTTTTATTCCAAATGATTATTCGCTCCTTTTGCATTGCACAAAACAAATTAAAAAAATAAAATAAAACTGAGCGGGTATAAAAAAGGTCAGATTTGTTTTCTGTATACAAAATGTATGCAGGAATGGCATCTAAATTATTTGTTGTTTAAAAAGTACATCATTATAATTGAGACCTATTGCCTACGCTTGGATATTAATATTGCTGCCTTAAAAAAAAATATGATGTGCAAATATGTGGTTGCTAAGTCGTAATAGGGTTGTTTTGTGAAGGACTAAAAATAATCACATGGATTTGAGAGGGGAAAAAAAGCTTTTAAGTCAAGGGAGTTTTTGGAAAAAGGTGCAGCGTGTGGATTTGAAGCGATGTTGACACGTTTCCTTAATTTCTGCGCCAATTACGTACAAATGTGACGCGTTGGCGCCGCACCAAGAGTGTCAAAACAGTCGAGCGCGCGCACGCCACTTAAACGCTCCTTTAACGGTCGTCTTGCAAAGTAAAGAAAAGAAAAACATCGCTGTGAAATGCTACAAATTGATCAATAAAACAATTGGAGTAAAATTCAATCCCATTTTTCATTTGTGTCGTACTTTCTGGTCTATAGGGCGCACTTTTTTATTTTATAGTTTGGCTGGGCTTGCGACAAATACTCGTATTATCTTTTTTTTCCTCTCAGCCTGTTAGGTTTTTATTTATTTATTTTTTAATTTATCTGAAAAACTGTTCAGTTAATCGATGCAATTTTCACCTTTCATTGGCCATTTTACTATTCTCACTTTAACATATGTTAACTATTCCACTCCACTGTAAAAAATATCACTTATAATTTATTTTTTGTCCTCTTCATTATGGCTGGTGCGACTTAAAATCTTAAAAATACTGTAGTTGCACTTACAATAAACACTATTTTTAAGTGTAATTAACAAAATCACACTACCCAAAAATGTACAAATACATTTAACTTTAAAAGCAATTAAATTTTAAAATGTTAACATTACAAAAAAAACTACAATTATGACTGTGAAATTCCAAAAAAACAAGTATTAAATTTGTAGATAGGGCTATAAATAATTTTCACAATGTACTTATAAAGATATATTTAATAAAAATCAAGCGTCCAGCTATTTTTATATATAACACTAGATAAAAATAATAATAATCATCCCACAAATGGCTTATTTCTACCTTATATTCCGTTTTGTAGTAATTAACAGAACATATGTTGCTTCCGCCATTGAAAAACAACTTTTTGCGAGTCTGATTTTGCACTACAACTCAAAGCGCTGAAATAAATCCTTATAAAAAAGATGAAAAATAGCCGCGCAGGAATTTTCTACAGCGACTAACAATAAAAAGTGTCCTTTGTGCTTGCTTTCCTTCTTTAATAAGCTCGTTGCATTCCTAACACAGCCTGCCTGCGCCCCCTATCGGTCAGAAGGGCACTCGCTCTTCCATCACAAGCACATGTTTAAAAGTCAAGAGGGCCCCGCCTGGACTCCTTCGGGGCTTGTAAGCGTCCGGCAAGACCGCAAATCCCGCACCGTCCTTCGGTTACTTCACCGTTTTGGAAGAGACAAACGTAACGTGATAGCCGCAATAACTTTTTGGGGGCTTTTTTTTATTTTTTGTCAAGCGCTGAAGTGCCGTTTTTGCAAATAAGAAGTGCCAGCGGTTTGTTTTCAATGGCGGATGAAAGATATTGGAGATGTAAATAGGCTGGCGCTGCCGTCTTGGATTTTGCTGTTTAAACAAATGGGACAGTTTGGGGGTTTTAGGGGGTGGGCGTGGCCACAAAGTAGATGACAAAGTGGGATGTTTTATTTTGGGGGCATTTTATAGTAGTTGGAGTATTATTTTTTTTAGGATGGGATGCAAAAGGGCTGTTTTTTCAGGGGGAAAAAATCTTTTTAGGTATGATTGTCATGGTAATTTTTTTTTTACAAGACATTTTTGATTCTTACTGAAGGATAGAAAGACTATTGTTGTCAATGGTTCTAAAAAAGTACCAAAAAAGTATTTCGTCATAATTTTCTACTTTTTTTACAGGGGAAAAAAACAATTAAAAGCATATATGCTCATTTTATATATAAGGCAAATTAGTGAAAATATTTAATTCTAATATATATGGTATTTTCTGGACTATAAGTCACCTTTTTTCGCATTTTTAGCTGGCCCTGCAATTTATACTTTTAATTATTAATAATTTAATTTATATGTGTCTTACTGTTTGCACACCAACAGCTTATGTTGTGTTTTTTAAGCTATATATATTATTTTTTTAAACTTAGTGTTACTATAACAGGCAGCTATTTATTCCGTTGTTCCCTATTTTAACGGATAGCAATTGTTCTTTGTTTACGATAAATTAAAAAGCCCACACCCAAAATCCAATTTATACTCCAGTGCAATTTATATATTCTTTTTACTTTTTTGCGCATTATTTGGCTTGTGGGGGTTATATTCCAGAAACGTGCTAATATCTAATTCATGACAAAGTCAACAAGGGGTTAATTTTTCCCCCCTAATTTGGTGAGAGGGCGAGGTTCCAAATATAAAAAGTCTAAAAATGTGACAAAAAGGCCAAACCCTAAAAACAGCGTACGCAACCGCGGAAAAAGCCGGGCGGCGCCCGGATAATGTTTCTGACCTTGGCGTGGGTGATGGACAGGGTGTCGACCCAGACGCGCCAGCCGCCCCACTCGTACTTGACGGCGTGGTAGAGCAGGATGCGGAAGACGGCGTACACCATCTCGGCCACTTTCTGCTCCTCGCCGTTGCGCGGCTCGATGAAGCTCAGCGAGAGCATCCAATCCTGCCACACCGAGCATTGTAGCAGGCTCCTTCAAAAGGAGACGTTAGTTAGCCAGTTAGCTAGCGCGCATGGGGGAGGAGGTAGGACGGCCTTGTTCCACCGCGCACGTGCGCGCTCGCTACCTGCGGTTCTCCCGGCTATTGTTGAACAGCTTGATCATGTCCGACAAGAAGACCTTGCGCACCTCCATGGTTTCCGCTGACAACGGAGAGCTTTTCAGCAAGTTGGCGATCACCTTCAGGATCTCTGAAAAATACACACAAATCCTCTATAAATGTTTAATAAAAAATTTTAAAAAAATTAAAAAGCCTGGCGTAAAAATTAAAAAAATATTAAAAAGCATTGCAATGGTATTTTGGAGAAAATGCTTGTTACATGTGGAAAAAATATATACCGTGACAACATTAAATGTCTGTTATTAGATTGGAAAATTTAAAAGTATAATGAGATTTAAAGCTTCACCACAAAGTGCACAAAAAACAACAACAAACAGACAAAGAATAATAATCAATAAAAAGGTCATAAATATATAAGTACTCAATGACATAAATAAGTAGGGAAGTGCATGAACAACAACAACAAACAAATCGATCAAATAATTATATTCATAAATAAATAATTAATAAATACGTAGTTAGACAAACAAACAAACGATCATTTTTAAACGGAAGGGGATTAAACTTTATTCATCGCATACTCAGGAAATTCACTATAATTATTATTATTAGTAGTAGTAGTAGTAGTAGTAGTAGCATTACAGTGGTACCTCGAGATACGAGCTTAATCCGTTCCGGAACTGAGCTCGTATGACGAGATTCTCGTAACTCGAGCGGACGTTTTCCATTGAAATGAATGGAAAAAGAATTAATTCGTTCCAGCCCTCTGAAAAAACACCAAAAACAGGATATTGGATTTGAAAAAATGTTTTATTTCTTCTAATTCACCATCTATTAACAAAGTAACACATAACTAGTGGTTTAATAGTAATAAAATGTGTTTAATCTAACTAAAAATGGGCAGATCTCGACGACAGGAGACAGAGACGTTTGGGGGCGTGGGGTTCGTTTTTTTTCCACGACAACGCACTCGTAAACGGAACAAACAAATTTAAATTAACTTGGATTAATATATACAGACACTCAAACATACGTTTAATGTAACTTTACACAAAACTGAATTCTAATTTTGTTGTAATCTTTTGTTACCTTCGTTTTTCGGGTTGGCGGTTTGTCACGCTTCCGCCCTCACGTTCGCTATCGATGGACTGTTTACTGTTGTATTGCCTTCAAAATATTCCCAAAATGATGCACACAAATGTCCTCACAATAGGATAAAGCACGACCACTTGCCAACGAGAAATAGTCTTTAAAGAGCGATCGCTGGACCTTCTTTCCTAAGAAAGAATAACAGGAAATGACATAGCTGAGCTTCCTACGTATTGATTGTGGGTAATGAAGTTTTATTCTGAGAAAGGTATGGGTGTTGTGTGCAGGAGTATACTTCATTACCCAGAAAGCCTTCTTTTTGCATGCGCGTTGTGCGTTTCCTGGTCCGAGGAGGAACTCGTTTGAATTATTTGTTCCGTGCTCGTAAATATTGTTATACACGAAAGATATGCAAAAAAGACCTGGCTTGGTCGTATCATGAAATTTTGACCGCATAACGGGCGAATTATTCGATCGAAATTTCCCCCGTAAGACGAGCATTTTGTATGACGAGCGGTCGTATGACGAGGTACCACTGTATTATGATTATTATTCTCAGAATCCTGAATAAAGAGTTTAAAATCAGAATTCTGAGAATAAAGTCAGAATCTTGTCCACCTTTTTTGTTGTTTTGATGGTAACAAAATTACGAGATGACGAGATTTTTTGAGGGGGGAAAAAGTATCGTTGAGATGTTTTTCATTGCTTAAGAAATCAATTGTAATATTCATTTTGAATTTATTTATGGAAAAATTGTTGGTCACATTTTCAATGGATTAGGTCGATTATATTTCCGATCCATTGTCGGCGATAGACACCCAATCCATTTTGAACGGAGGGATCTGGCATCAAATGAGTTGGACTTCCGTCCGCGTCAATGGCCACCACCGAGTCAACGTTTCAAATGCGGAAACAACTTTGCGCTCGCGTACGGCGTCCAAATCACGCTGTCACAAACAATCCAAAGGTAGGAAAAACGACGTTTCAATTTGGGCGGATTACCGCCGCCCCGTCAATCTCGCCGGGTGTCCGCTTACGCCGGTCTTTTGGGACGCTAACCGTCCAGTCGGCAGAAAATGACCCGCATCTTGTTTTTGCGACTTCGTTTGGGGGAATCTGCGCTTTGATTGGCGCTAGAGTGCAATTAGGTGTTTTTTATTTTTGGGGGGGACATTGTCACAGATTAAAATGAAGAAGAAGGGCCGGCGCTACAAAGTGATCGGGCTGCACATAATCAGCGTGGGAGCGCAGCCGGACCTTGTCACATTAAAGACGTTCCTGCCAAAAGCATTTTTGGGGAAAATGGACTGACTCACTACATGTGCTCCTGCGTAGGAATAGAAAACCAAAAGGGAGGGGCGGGGCTTGTGGGTTTATAGTCCTTTTCCTTTTGTGTTAGTTCCAAACCCAACACGTGCTTGACCAAAAAAAAATAACTTACGTGGGTTGACGATCTTCACATTGGAATCGGGGTCCGGATGCTGTTTGTGGATGACTTGTGTGCAAATCTGTTCAGTGAGGATCTAAAGGGGAGAAAAAAAATAACACATTTATTAAAAAAATAAAGAAAAAAATGTTGTTGTTTTTTTTTTTACTTCAGTGCTGAGTTCTAGTAACAATAGTGGCTTCCACTTACAAGTTTCAGTGTGGATTTTCACATTTTTATGAACTTTAAAATAAATAAATTTAAAAAACGGAATACTAGCATTAAAAAAATCGCTAAGTAGTGAATTCGCGATAATCGAGGGATTACTGTACATTAAAAGATTTTAAATTGAGAACGAGATAAAAAAAAATGTTGGTGTTTTTGTATAGAAATGGAGAATTTTAGGGGTTTCCTATTTGTTAGTGAAACAAAAAGGTAAAAAAAATAGTTGGGGTTTTTGTGTATAAATGGAGTATTTTAGGGGTTTTCTTTTTGTTAGTGATACAAAAATTGTTTCTAGGTTTTCTTTTTTTAATTAAAAGAAAAAAAACTTATAGGTGTGCTTTAAAAATACAATTACAAAATGTTAAAGGGCTTGAAAAAATGCATGTTTTTTTTAATATCACACAATACAGTGTGGCCATCAATAGTGGAAGAAAAGATGATTTTGTAGTCAATTTTGGTGGCTGCCGCTTATAGTCCGTCGTGCCTAGTAGTCTAATATATATATATATATATATATATATATATATATATATATATATATATATAACCTTAATTTTTGTCAGCCCTAATTGATGATGCCTAATGGATAACGCAGTTGCAATATGATATTGTTTTTGAAAGGCGAGCCTACTTCGAAGAGCGTGTTGTATGAGGTCATGGAGAACTGGGCCGAATGGAGCGTCAGGCGCTCCGTGAGAAGGGAGAAGAGACCGTGACTCAGCATGACCTCAGACTTCCTCCTGATTGCCACAAGAAAAAAAAAAATCTGACTTAAAAAAAATAATTATAATTACACAAGACATTCACTGACTCATTAAAACATCACTCAAACAACAAGTGCATGATATGAAGCCCCAAAAAAACAATTGGAATGATAAACCAGACTGTCATTTATGAAAAAAATGATACATTACTTTTTTTAAAATAAATCTGCAATTGCATCTACCTGATTTACAAATGTAAAGTAACTACATTTGCACAATAAATGGCTTCTCCTGATGTTAAAAATGATAATTCATGCTTTTACGTTTATAAATTTTGACAAAATAGCTAATAATTAAATGCCACAAGGCACTAGAACACGTGTCAAAATGGCGGCCCGGGGGCCAAATCTGGCCCGCCACATCATTTTGTGCGGCCCGGGAAAGTCAATGATGAGTGCCGATTTTCTGTTTTAGGATCAAATTAAAATGAAGAGTATAGATGTATATTAAATTTCCAGATTATCCCCCTTTTAAATCAATAATTGTCATTTTTTTAATCCATTTTTTCTGTTTTTAGTTCAAAAATCAATTTGTAAAATCTAAAAAATATATTTTAAAAAAGCCAAAATAAACATTGTTTTAGATCTAGAAAAATCTGAATATTCAGGGATTTTAATCCACTTCTTTTAATCCATTTATTTAAAAAAAATCTAAATATTATATCTAAAACGATCCGGTCCACGTGAAATCAAGTTGACGTTAAAGCGGCCCGCGAACCAACCCGAGTCTGACACCCTTGCACTAGAGAAGGAAAAAAAACATAACTCCCACAAAATGTTGTCTGGACATTCAAACCTAATCGTGACAGATATTCACGCTTACTTGGGTGTCAAATGTTTGAGGAAGTAGCCCAAGACTTTGAGCGTCTGCACTCGGATTCCTTCGCATTTGGACGCCAGGAGCTTGTAAATCACGCTGCCAAAAAACCCAAAATGCAAGTCCGTATTTCACATCATGAAGCCAGAGAGCGACATTTATAATACGTGGGTCAGGGTGCGAGCCTTTACTCCCGTACCGAATGCCGTTGCGCTGGTCGAAGGCCTGCACCATGGATCCAGGGTGTTCCGACATGAGCGCCACGAGCAACTGAAGCACGTCCATCAGGTTGTCATCCTGCGGGACGAAAACAAGATTATTGGAGGGGGAACAGGCCAAAAATCCACCATAAATAAATATCCAGTTATGCTCAGGAATGCGTGTTCGTTTACAGCACATGTGTCAAAGTGGTGGCACGGGGGCCAAATCTGGCCCGCCGCATCATTTTGTGTGGCCCGGGAAAGTAAATGATGAGTGCCGACTTTCTGTTTTAGGATCAAATTAAAATGAAGAGTATAGATTTATATTAAATTTCCTGATTTTCCCCCTTTTAAATCAATAGTTGTCATTTTTCAATCCATTTTTTCTGTGTTTTTAGTTCAAAAATCATTTTGTAAAAACTAAAAATATATTTTAAAAAGCTCAAATAAACATTGTTTTAGATCTATTAAAAAACGGAATATTCAGGGATTTTAATCCAGTTCTTTTAATCCATTTATATATTTAAAAAAATCTAAATATTATATCTAAAATGGTCCGGCCCACATGAAATCGAGTTGACGTTAACGCGGCCTGCGAACCAACCCGAGTCTGACACCCTTGGTCTACAGCAGGGGGGTCAAACCGATTCCGCCGAGGGCCGCAGTGGGTCCTGGTCTTTGTTCCAACCGATAAAGTGCAGACATTTTAACCAATCAGGTGTCTTCTAAAATAAGTAGCACCTGACTTTAATTAACTGATTACACTTGGTATGCTCTTGTTGAGTTGGAATGAAAACCTGCACCCACTGCGGCCCTTTGAGGACCGGTTTGACACCCCTGGTCTACAGTATATTTTGTAGCAAGAGCGAGATACAATCGTCTGTGCAATGCCGCCATCTAGCGGTAACTGCGAAAACTCACTCACCTCGTGCATAGTGAGGAGATAGTTGAGAATGCTCTGGAGCTCGTCTTCCTTTACACCGTGATCCTAAAAGGGAATTAGCAGTGTTTTTAAAAAAAAAAAGAAAATTCCCGTTATTATCGTCAAAATTCAACTGACCTTCATGATGAGCTGCTTGACGAACAAAAGCAGAAAGGCTCGCAAAGACAGAATTTCCTTGGGCCTGGGACCGTCTGGAAAAAAAAGCGCAAGAGGACAGTGAGCGTGGCGGACTGCTAGTCAATGCTGCCGCGTGGGGGACACTCACCGAGGCCTTTGGGTACGACGCCGCTGCGGTCCTGCGGGTTGACCACCCAGTAGTAGTATTTGAGCGTGTGCATGACCTGCAGGACGGTGCCTACGCGGCGGATGGCGTTGTAGATGTTGACCGTGCTGATGAACTCGGTGGCCAAGTACGTGTACAGATTCATCTGTACCTGCGCGGGGGAAAATTTCATTCATTTTTGCTGTGAGAACACTGAATTTTTAAGTGGAAAAAGGAAAAAATCAATGCCTGTGCCATGATTTCGTAGGTGAAAATGGAAAAAATGGGTTTGACTATCAGGTTTAACTGTTGTTGCCACCATTTATAAGGACGAAATGGGGGTGAAAATTGTGCCAAAACCTTTTACTATTGGATCCCAGATTTGTTAGGTGGAAAAGGGAAAACGGGAGGATGGATGCTGGTGGGGGTTGGTTTCATTGCAGTAAGCTTTCATGATTGGGGCCCCGATTCTTAGATGGAAAAGGGAAAGTAAAACAATGACATGAGCTAGGGGAATGGTAAACAATAAATAAAAATCACTGCCTCTAAATTCTTGGGTGAAAAATGGAAAATAAGACAGTGCATGAAGGGGAAAAATAGCCTTAGTTTTCACTGTTGGTGCCATAATTCCTGGAAATGGGAAAACAGGAGGATGGATAAAAGTGGCGGTTTACATTGCAGTAAGCTTTCATTATTGGTGCCCTGATTCTTAGATGGAAAAGGGAAAGCAAAACAATGGCACGAGCAGGGGAATGGTAAAAAAAACTAAAAAAAAAAACTAATAAATAAAATCACTAGCTCTAAATTGTTTGGTGAAAAATGGAAAATAAGACAGTGTATGAATGGGGGGGAAATGGTATAAGCCTTCACTGTTGGTGCAATAATTCCTTAGGTGGAAGTGGGAAAGCAAAACAATGACACGAGCGGGCGAATGGTAAAAAAAAAAAAAAAATAAATAAATAAAACACTACCTCTAAATTTTTGGGTGAAAAATGGAAAATAAGTGAAAGGGTACTAGTCTTCACTGTTGGTGACATGATTCCTTAGGTGGAAATGGGAAAACAAAACTGTGCCATGAGCTTTACTTATTGATCTCAGGTTGTTTAGGAGAATGGAGGAGGGGGGAAAAAAAAACAAAGCCGCTAAGTTTTGACACCATGATTCCATAGATGGACATGGGAAAAGGATGGCGATCCACGTTGAATATAATGGTACTGGGATCTTCTTAGTTTAGAGTACTGGCAAATGCAACTTTTGACCACTTCCCCCCCAGCTCCTTCATACCTTGGCCTGGGCGTGGATCCAGATGGCCGGGTTGAAAAGAATATGGTCGCACAGCTGCTTGAGCAGCAGGATGCCGTTCTGCAAGTTGCTCAGGTACCTGGAGAAGGTCAACATGATATCCAGGACGGGCCGAGTCACGTGCACCTTGGAAGACTGTGAAAAGTTCAGGTCAGACCAAGGTCAAAAAAATAAATAAATACAATTTTGCAAATGTTTCAACCTTCTCCAAAGTATATCCGATGACCAGGAACCCTTTGCAGGCCAGGACTTGTTCTTGCATAGCCACCGAGTTCTTGAGCAGCTCCATCACAAAAGACAGCAGTGTGCAGCTGGAAGGCAAAGCCCCAAAAATAAGAATAAAATAAAAGTGACAGACAGTAACAATAATCCGCCTGAGCCGCTGATGACGAAGCCCGGCGTGTCAACGTGACATGATTGAATCTGGGTGTCGTGTCGCCTCGGGGAGGGCCGGCGGGGGTGAAAACAAAAGCGTGAAGGTAATTATTGTGAAGACGGCATGTAAAATACAGCAAAACATTTGGAAGGAATCTCAGCTTTCACTGAAAACGTGACTTAATATGTGTAAACATAGCCGTCATTACTACACTAACAATAGTGAGTATAATTCAACATGCATGATCACGTGACGGATGTCCAATCGGTTTGAACAGGGAGGGGCCAGTAGCCGTCGGACAATAAAATAATCGCAAAATTTTAAATAAATGGTAAATGAGTCGGTAATCATACTTTTTTCTTTTAAATGATGACAAAAAATATTCATCTAAATTAAATAGTAACGTAAAAAAATAAAGATGACTAAGATTTTAGAATTAAGAGTAAATTAGTAATAACACCAAGTAGTAATTCTAATGGTAAGAATACTTTCAAAGATTTGACAAAAATAAAAACTGCTGTAGAAAAAATATATATAAATAATAGTATGCAATAATGTGAAAATGAGTAATAAATTATACTTCAATAGACAGGAGAAACAGGTTATGGTGAAAAAGGAAGAGTAATAATTACAAATAAGAATTAGAAAAATTAGCTAGAACTCATTTGGGAGTAACAATACTTTCAAAAACGGAAACAAACATTTTAAATAACTATTGAATAAAAACCATGTTGAAAAATGAAGAGTAATAATTACAAATAAAAATGAGTAAAATTAGCTAGTACTCATTTGGGAGTAATAATACTTTCAAAAACGCGCACAAACATTTTAAATAACTATTGAATAAATACCAGTAAATGAGTAATAATAATCATTTTAATATATATAAATCTTTCAAATGTAAATTCAAAATGTGTCTTAAAGGCCGCTACCTTACAAGTTTAGTAAAAAGGAGACAACAAATGGAATTGAACTGCGACTCCATTTGTAAATTTTGTCGGCGCCCCGTCTTTTTATATACCGCGTGAAAATAGTATGTGCGTTTCCATAGTTACCAGACAGTGGTGTCCAGCTCATGACTGGAGGGCTGACAGAAGTCCAGCTGCGCAAAGAGAGGGAAGAGAACCTGCACGCCACCGATGGAGTGAATGCCGCTCTGAACCGAGTGAGTCACCACCGCTTTCACGTCCTAAAAGCAAACAAACGCCAATCCAACTTGAACTTCCAACCGTGCGCATCTCCATTCATCTTTCTGCTGTGAATTGCAAAGACATTGAGAGGTGTCCAATCCGTTTCCAAATCATCTTTTTGTGGTCATATCAATTAGCACAGTTTGGGGTGTCAGACTGGGGGTTGGTTCGCGGGCCGCTTTAACGTCAACTTGATTTCACGTGGGCCGGAGCATTTTAGATATAACATTTAGATATATTTTTTTATAAATGGATTAAAAGAACTGGAGTAAAAGCCCTGCATATTCCGTTTTTTTATAGATCTAAACCAATGTTTATTTTAGCTTTTTTATATATATTTTTAGATGTAAAAAAAATAGAAAAAATGGATTAAAAAAATGACAATTATTGATTTAAAAGGGGGAAAATCAGGAAATGTAATATACATCTATACTCTTCATTTTAATTTGATCCTAAAACAGAAAGTCGGCACTCATGATTGACTTTCCCGGACCACACAAAATGATGTGGCGGGCCACATTTGGCCCCCGGGCCGCCACAGGGATTTGCCAACTATCAACTTTTTTTCTTTGTCTGCGAATTGATCATATTGATTGGGAAGGTGAGCACGGTTTACCTGTAGCATGAGCGCGTGCGGGGAATGCACAAAGATGGAGGCGTTGTCCTTGGGGGACGACTCGAGGCAGAGCTGGGCGTCGGTGGCGCGGGGGTTGTACGCAAAGGCGATGGCGGCCGACAGCTTGCCGTCGTACAGCAGCGTCTTGTGGTGCTCGGCGAACAGCAGGTCGCTCTCGGCCTTGTATCTGAACGTGCCCTGAAGACGGACGAGATTAAAAACACAAAGCTCTAATAAAGTGACGGCCATTATTCTTTTTTGGCCCTCGGGCGCCAGTGAATAAATTACACGCCACTGCCAGGCTAAATTGACAGTGACTTTTATTGCTTCTTGTGGTTTGCATTTTTTGTCTAGGTAAATTGATTTCTTTAACACTTTGAATTAAAAAAATAAAACAGGGGTAAATAAATATTCTTTAAACAACACTTACTAAAACACTTAATGGAAGCACTGTTAAAGTAAGATTCTTGATAGTTCCATCTTAAACAACCATATTTTTTCGCATATAAGCCGCAGCCTTAAAATTCCCTTAAAATGGTTGAATTTGACAATTTCCCTCGTATAAGCCGCCCCCTGATTCACAATTTTCACCTCTATTTTTTAGGGAGTACAAATGTGTTACTTTGAAGGGAAAATCTTAAGAAAAACCATCACACGTGGTATTTCAAAAAGGAAGTCATGTGAGCAGTACAACCAGGAAGTGTGTCAGTAGCAGTCTCGTTTGTGACCCCTAGATAAGATGGCGGCACCCTGAGCGACCAATGGCAGGTATTTTTTTTTACGTTTTAAGCAAGATACTGTTTATTTATTTCCTTGAATTTCATTCATAGACGTCAAAATATATATTTTTAGCGTTTTATCAGTTTATCTTTTCGAGATAAATAACAGTATGCAGTTTCCTGCATGTCAAGTCTAATTTATGCGCATATAAGCCGTACGCGTGATTCAGTCATCATTTTTTTTGTGACAAATACGGCGGATATGCGAGAAAATACGGTATGGGCACAGTTGCAAATGGCGGCCCTACCTGATAGCCCGGCCCCAGCTGGTAGATGGCCAAAATCTGCGCGGCGTTGAGGGTTTCCCCGAACAAGTAAACAGCGCCCATCTGTCCGCAGAAGACCCGGTTGGCGTCGGCCGTCTCCGACGAGCCGAGGAAGCACTTGTCGAACGTCTGAGAGAGAAAAATGTGAACTCGTGAAGCCCTCTGAAGAGTTAAAAATGATCTATTTTCGGCAGGAGAAGGAAATGGGATTGAGACGGGTTGAAAAGAAGCAAAAATAGGCACAATGCGCTAAAAATAAAAATATCCTCGCCGACAATTTGTTTGAACTAAATCGTGATGGTAGCCAAGTAGCCTTTATGAAGTCAACATGGGGCAGAGTAACATGGCTCAAAATGTAAATACTCTATTGTTTTTTTTTTTACAGAATAGTCAGTCCTCCCAGTTCATATGAATTGGACATATCCATCTCACTTTATTGCCTACCATTGACTGCTTGTTAATGTTATTTAAGGACACGTTTGTATTCCAAATGTCAATAGTGTCCTACAGGACCCCAAAAAAGACCACTTGTGGGTGCCAGATCTTATGAGGTTCTTTGTTTTTTTTTTATTACCAAGAACTTTCATTTGTTATATATTAAACAGTAAATAAAAACAAATACCGCAACCCCACCCCCATTTATGGCGTCGGTGCTCAAAATAAAAAGAAATAACTTAACAAAGAAACTGTCTATTGAATATAGGGTTCCTCTATTAACATTTATATGAAGAAACAAAATAAAGATTGTATAAAATCCTCCGCAATAAAGAGAAACAATCTCTGGAACGACATAATCCTCCATTTGCAACCATGAAAATGACTAGTACTCACGTCGCTGGTGTTGACGAACCAGGCGATCTCCCCGAACGACGCTAGCTCGCCGTTGACGTAGCAACTGATTTCGCTGTTTTTCCAGCGGTTGTAGACGTGTGTCAGCGTCACCATGTACCACTGGGGTGAAAAAAAAAATCCCAGATTTTGTTAACAAACAAAAAAAGACAGCCGAGGCCGCTATTAATTGTTTTTGGTTTCCAGCTTACCTTCTGAGGTTTAAAATCGTACTTGACGCAGTGCTGGAACCCTTTCCCCTTGGTTTTTAGCGAAGTCACAATCAAGCAACCGCCCACAAAGTGCGCCGAGTAGCCGAGCCCTTTGCTAGTGCGAAAACTGAACAAGAAAAATTTTAAAATTAAAATGGGGAAAGCAGGTAAAATTCTCACTTTTCACAGGTACGCATTTGGAGAAAGCGGACTGACCAGTAAAGGTAAGGCTTGTCTTTATCCACGTTAATGTTGTTGAGCGGGTCCATTCGCAGCCACGTATGGAAGGTAAAGCCATTCTGGTATGGCCATTTTGCAATGGGAGGGAGCGCGATTGCCTGTTGAAAGGCACAAATTGCATTTATTTCATCCCTTGCTTATTTGCGCCCCACATTTTGCCGATTTCGGTGTATTGCGATTTAAAAAAAAATAATTATGATGATTTTTTTTTTTCCATTTTGAGGGACTAGATCAGAGGCAGGGAACCTATGGCTCGGGAGCCATATGCGGCTCTTTTGGATATGGCTCGGGAGCCATATGCGGCTCTTTCGGATATGGCTCGGGAGCCATATGCGGCTCTTTTGCATACCGCTCGGGAGCCGTATGCGGCTCTTATGCATACGGCTCGGGAGCCTTATGCGGCTCTTTTGCATATGGCTCGGGAGCCTTATGCGGCTCTTTTGCATATGGCTCGGGAGCCATATGCGGCTCTTTTGCATTTGGCTCGGGAGCCATATGCGGCTCTTTTGCATTTGGCTCGGGAGCCATATGCGGCTCTTTTGTATACGGCTCGGGAGTCGTATGCGGCTCTTTTGTGGCACTGTGGCGTTGACATACCTCTAGCCCCGCCTTAAATCTTTTTTTTTTTAATTTAGACCTTTCTTCATGCATACTCATTGATTACAAACAGTGTAGCAATGTTGTCAAAAGACTTCAAAGACTTTTGTTCTTTAAAAGTGACAAAATGACTAAAAAAAATGCACACCTGGCCATTTATTTTTACATTTTGAGTATTGCTCTCAAGGCGTAACATTTGAAAATATGAAGTATTTATGGCACCCTCTGTGAAAAATTTTAACCGACACAAAGCTACTCGTACATGAAGCGTGATTGTTTCCCCGCCATGAAATCGGTCCCCGTCAACCGTAAAAAAACAAGGGATTACTGAATTTCTGAATCTTACAGCGGCGTTTTTGCCCGGGAAGCTGAAGAATGAGTCAGGTCCGTTCCGGTGAGCCATGTACTTGAGCACCGACAGCAGCTTCACGGCATGTCGAGGCTGTGTTAAAAAAAAAAAGAAGAAAAAAATGAACCTGACCAGCATTTGACGAGTTCCCTGCACATTCCTCACATAGACGACCGAGGCAACTCACCCACTGGGCTTTCTCTCCTCGCAGTTTGCTGAAGAACAGCTTTAGTTCTTTGACCGTGATGCTGTAGCTGGCCAGCACGCCCAGCATGTCCACCAGCAGGTCTGAAAAAAAAAACCTCAACGTGGGTAAGGATGGCAGCCGAAAAAAATAAATTAATCAAATTCCGCTTCATTGGTTCGCTGACCAATGAAATTGTTGAACTTTAGATGTTTGCGTATTTTCAAAAGGACTTTAAATGACGGAACATTTTCGCTCGAGTAAACCGTGAATTTGCCCTTATTTAACCGAAGTGGCTGCAGGCCTGCGCCATTCGTGCTGGCCAAAAAGGGCAATGATGCGAATGCCGTCACAACGGATCCGAGTAACCCTCGCCATTTGTAAAGGCCGACGGGACGGAGTTGCCGCGCGCCGACGAGCCGCCGAAATATCAGAAATGTGTTTACCGTATCGCTCGGTTGCTTCTCGATTGTGGTGCGGCCATTTTGGGGAGGAATTTGTTCAAGATTTGACAATATTTAAAGTCTGGTTGAGCATCGTAGCGGTAGCTGCGTGCTAGCGCTAAAGTAGTAGGGTTGTCCCCATCTCATATTTTTAGTTAGACTTACAAAACCATTTTTTTCTTTCTACATCTTATGTTGTTGATTTGTAGTCCTCAAAAAAAATCTTTTCCAGCCCTCTCAGATCTAAAAATGACAATTGATTTCCAACCACGTGATTGGATGGGGGATATGGCTAATCCTTATCCCACTTGATATATTTTGTTGCTTGTATCCATTAACTGTGGCATTGACAGTTCTCGACATCCAATCATAAAAAATATCCATATCCCCGATCCAATCGCATGGTTGGAAATCAATCATGTCATTGCTAGATCTGAGAGGGCTGGAAAATATTTTTAGGACTACAAATCAACAATATAAGATGTAGTCATAAGAAAGAAAAAAAATAGTTTCCTTATGAAACTTGGTGTCAAAGTCAGGTTCCTCTGACTCCAACTAAACAAATACTACTACTACTTTAGCGCAAGCACGCAACTCCCGCTACGATGCTCAACCCGACTAGGAAGGTCGGCATTCAGTGTTTAAATGCCATTGACATCGACAACCAATCCAAAGTGACTGTCTGATGTCTATCGGCGTCAATGACTTAAACACTTGATAAATGAAAAATAAAGACAAACATTTGAAAAACCCAATAATTTACAGACGCTCTGAAAATGACACAAACGGGCCAATTTCCGATTACGTAATCGGGTTTAAAACTGCACTAAAAATAATAAAAGTATCATGGGGATATGGTCATACATATTCAGTTATAAACGGAATGTTGTTGGGGTGTTTTGCGCTATCAAACTAAATTCTTCGAGTATCCGGCTTGGTTTTGAGTACCTGCGATCATGTTGTCCATGTCAGAGATGCGCTCCAGCACCACCTGAATGAGGCCCACGTCGGTGCACGCCTGCAGGTTACGCACGCTCTTCTTGAGGATGGCGGTGAAGATGCTCCACACTTCGGCTTGGCAGGTGACCTCGCACTTGTCCAGCAGCTCCACCATGCACACGATGCTTTCGGGTTCTTGGATGATGAAGTTCATCTCCAGGTCGAAATGGCCGCCGACCAGCTGGAAGGAGGAAAAAAAAATGATCTTTCAAAGCCAACAGCTGCAGCTGAAATGGACACTTGGTACACTTTCATTTTGATATTCCTTCATTAAAACCTATTGATATGACAAGAGAAAATGTGATTTTTATAATGTGTATCTTCTAATAAACACTGATTGACATATCAGAATATTGACAATAAGAAGAAAATGAAATTAAAATACATAGGAAAAAAATCGTTTGCTAACACTAGCAATTTTTGGGTATATTAGCATTAGCTGAACTGGTTTTCAGCAACGAATGTATTTCGTTTTTTAGTATTCTGCACAGTATGCTACTTTTTTTGGTTAATGTTCGCAAATAAATGGCCTCGCCATATACAAGAAAAAAAATCACTATCTCTCACTCCATTTTCGCGGCTGTGACAGTTTTGTGATTGAGCCCGACCTAATCGGTGGGAGATAAGGTAACGTTCAACACGTCCAATCTGGCCGTCCTGTTTGGATTTGACGGAACAAATGAACGTGCCATGTTTGCAAGTGAAAACTATCGGATAAGGGAATGGAGGCTGTTCAATTAGAGTGACTAAAGTCAGATTATCTTGTTGTGTTTGTATGTTCCGTGTGAGATAAAGGAATAGGACTTCCTCTCTGACCTCTCGCCGTCGACGACGGAGATTTAAAGCCTCGCCGCTGTAGCGCGGGAAATGACATGCAAAGATAATTGTGTTATATACGTACATGATCCATCCATCCATCAAAGATAGAATGTGGCCGCCTGTGAAACTATGCCAGGCATTCTTTAACTATCATGTTAATAGTGAAAAAGTGATGGATTTTAGGTCAGCGTGGCCTTGGCAAAACACACTTTAATGCAGAAAATCCAATTATTTTTCAAATGTTGCTGCCAAGACTGAGGAGGATTTTTTTTTCATTTTCTTGGTGGAACTGAAAACAAGCAGAAATTTCCCCCCAAAATTAAATTAGCGCTCTAGCACTAGCAGAATAATCCAGGAATGGAAACGCTGTAAAATACAAAGAAAAGTGCATTGTAGCGTTATTTATAGTCAAGTAGCATATACAAATGAATATCACTCTCATACAGTTTCATCATTTGGTAAATTAGGAAAGCAACATGGGTTGCCAGGTGGAGCCCAAATCCCGCGAGTCTTTCCGCGGCTTTACGGGGAAAGAGACACCAGATCCCAAAGCTGGTAACCTAGCCTGGCTCTTCCCAACCAACCCCCGTAGGCCTAACTAAATTAATCATGGCTGAGCAACCCGACGGAAAATACGTTTTCCGCTGTCGCCGTAGAGAAGACCGAACCAGCTTTATATAAAATATATGGTCATATTGATTATTTACACTTTTTACTACTAAATATGTTTCATTTTAGATCAAATATGCCTCAAAATCAATCATCAACAACAAAACTAGTTAGCAATTCAATTGCTAATGACGCTAACCTTGCTCCTTATCCACCTGCTTTCCTCAAAATCCCCTTTTTCTTTAAAAAAATATTTCCTGTTCCCTGTTTGCACATTCTTGGCGTCCACGCCTGACCGCCACCCACCATTTCAAACAGCCAGCCAACCAGGAAACACCACCAAAAAATAAAAAACCTTTATCACCGGCATGTCAAAAGTTTTTTCCCCCCAACTCAAAATTGTGTCAACTTAAAAAAATGGCATTTGCTACACTGTAAATCCCAAACAGAAGAACGTTTGTGTTCATAACATGTTACAAAATAGCTACTATGTAAATGCAAAAGGACGAGTAGCAATATCGACCTTTAGCTGAGGACGGCGTGCACGCGACGGCCATTCTCTTTTTGCCTTTTCAGCAAAAGCGAGGCCGAAACACACTCGTACGATCCGCCGGAGCGCCGACGGCGCTTAAAACGCATCCTCTTTTTAACGAGGTATCTCATCAAACCCAAAGCGCTTGAGCGCGCCGGTCCATGAAAGCGGCAGGCGAAGAGAGGCGGGCCGGCACGCGACAAATAAACGGCGCAGGTCAGAGTTCATCCAGACGCAATATTCTAAAAAGGGCAGAGAAAAATGTTTACGTAATCGTGCCCACCAACAAAGACCTTCCATGTCTAGTGTTTCTAAAAAAAATTGGAATAATGGTCAACTAATCGAACCTCATTCGCCGCCAACTCTCAAGGTTTGAATGGATCGGATGCGTACGAGTGACAAACTCATTTCACGATTGGACGTCTATGAAAGCCATTCGGGAGCGGCGGAAAACAATGATTTTGATGAGTTGGATTTATTTAATAAACGCAACAGTTTGGTAGATTATTTATGAAAAGACTGAAGAGCAGTGGACCTAGCACGGACCCCTGTGGTACCCCAAGACTTATGATTTTGTGATTCAATCCAATTTAGCGTATGGTATTTTCTCGCGTATTTGTCGCTAAAAAATGATGTCTGAATCGAGGGTATGGCTTATATGCGCACAAATTGGACTTGAAATGCACGAAACTGCAAGGTGACAAATACCAAACGGAAGAAAAATTAATTTTGACCTTTATGAATGAAATTTAAGAAAAAAAACGTATCTGGAAATGTGAAAAAAAACTCACTTGTCCCTGCCATTCCTCACTCAGGGCACCACCATCTTACCTAAAAATCACAAATTAGGCCATTACGGACACCCTTCCTGGTTGTACTGCTCACGTGACCTCCTTTTTGAAATTGTCTACGGTCAGGCAGCGCCCTGTCGCAATGTGCAATCCAGCAATTGATTGATAAAGTATCAGAAATACCGTGTACGATGAATTTTCTTAATATTTTCCCTTCAAAGTAACACATTTGTACTCCCTAAAAAATATGAAGGTGAAAATTGTTAATTGGAGGCATCTTATACGAGATAAACTGTGAAATTCAACGATTTTAAGGCAGTTTTAAGGGTGCGGCTAATACGCGGACGCGGCTTATATGCGAGAAAATACGGTACTTGATTGTCAGAATTCGGGGGCGTCATATACGAGATAAACTGTCAAATTCAACAATTTTATGGCAATTTTAAGGGTGCGGCTTATACGCGGAGGTGGCTAATATGTGAGAAAATACGGTACTTGATTGTCAGAATTGAGCAACGCTCAACCTTATAATAGTAAAGTGGGGGATGGGCAGGGTGAAGAAAAAAATATCTCCACTGCTTTCTAAGAATATCTTCAAAAGCGCTTTAATCCACAACATCAATTAAACCTTCCCACAACTCCAGTGAGCCATTTTGAATCCTTCCACATTAACGGTCCTCCTCCTCCGAATTAAAAACGTCCACGCTAAAGAATGTGCGAGTCGGACAAGGCGGCCTACAGAGGAAGGGGACGATTGGATCTTAAGTAAACAAAGAATTTCCTTGTTTGGGGCATGTCGATGACCTAGCATGGCACCGACGTCGCTACACATTTGCATTATTCAGAAAGGAGCGAGGCCGAGAAAGCCCGCGTGTTTGCTCCGAAACCAGTATTGCAGGTATTCACATTTAACGCCCTGGTTTATTATCACTGTCGGTTAATGCCGGTTGACAACTTTCGAAAGTAGCAGCGTGATGTAATAAGGCTTTTTGGTAAAATGCCATGAATGAAGACCAGTCCAAAAGACAAAAAAACCTCATTTGTAGAAGGGAACTCTAATTAGCATGGAGCCATTCATTTGAAAACAATGCAAAAATAATAATATTTTATGGCAGCCCTTATTGTAACGCACTAAAATTAAATCATGAAACGTCAGTTCGCAAATGCTGCGGAGCGCAATCTGTCCAAAAGGGAAGGATGGCCATCCATGATGCAAAGCGGGCGCCGCTACGACCTTGCCTTCAGGTGAAGCCGCATTCCACACCAATAAGTCGTCAAACGCCAGCGCACCCCCCGTGCAGCGCCCGCTGTCGGGCCCGCTGTCCGTCACTTGCGACCAAGTGACTGGGCACTGACTCATGGGTACGCCGGCTTTCAAGGGTAAACAAAAAAAAACATTTTTTTAATTTAAAATGCACCCCTTTAAAATAACGGGGTCGTCGCAGCCACCTTCTACAAGACGATGTTAGAATGCTTCGTGTATGAATATTCCGATGCGAGGTGTGTAAAAATGAATGGCTAAAAAATAATAAACAAATGCACCTTTCCAAAATAACGGGGTTGTCGCAGCCACCTTCTTGTCACCTCAAAATTAATTGATTCCAGTTCAATAACGCAAAGGCTCATACAGTAATCTCTCGAATATAATAATAAAAATATTTTATTTTTTCTTCAGTGATGAAGCGGCTTATGAGTTTCAGCGTAGACTTTCACATTTTCATGAACTTAAAAAATAAAAAAAATAAATAATAGTGTAAAACAATTGTAGTGAATTCGCGATAAGTGAAGACGCACTAATCGAGGGATTACTGTATTCGTTAGCGCCTTCCATTATACACTAGCATTGAGCTAACTTGTTTTCAAGAAAAGAAAGTCAACTATATTCTAACCACGTTTCATTCATGAAATATCTCACAGTGCATCACAGAATTTTCTTTCTCCTCCATCATCATTCTCGAAATTCAACCAGACTTAGCTAAACTATGACATACCTATCAACTCGTACATATTACCTATATGTTGTACGGAATTTTGCATCTTTTCAACCAATACGTTATACAGTAAAAGAAAAAAAAATACATTTCATACAAGAAACCTTGACAACTATGCTATTACCTTGCCAGCTTAATGCTATCAAAACAAATCGAGTATCTCTCCCTCAAACTTAGAAACCACTGTAACAAAAAGTAAATGATTGTGAAGTCCTACCACCATGACAAAGCAGTTCCGCAGGTTCTACCTTCTGCTCCGCTACCCCAACCCCCTTCCGCTAGCACATCGCCCTTCAAGCAAGACGGCCGTTCTTTTCCAGTTCCTCCGCCCTCTCGCGCAAAACCGTCCAATTTGCCACTGAAAATCCTGTCAAGGTGGGCAACAGGTTGTACACAAACCACACACACACACACAGAGACATGCACTTACACCATCACTGACCTGGATATGTCACTGATTTTCTTCTCCAGGCATTGAGGATCCTGACACCAGTCACGTCATATTCAATTTGGTCAATTCTGCATGCGTCAAGACTCATAATTACTCACTCCATTTTAGTCTGTGATTATGAGGGTGTGCTATGATAACTGACACGTGTCTGTGTGTATAAATGCATACAAGAAGCGGTAATTAAAAGCAAAATGGAAAGTGAGTAGAACTTTTACTGCGAGTGGGGTTAAAATAGGGTTGCGCAATCTCGTATGATTGGAGCTAAATTATTTGGATTATTGTTTTGGATGTTTTCGGTACAGAAAACTTGAATCTGAATAGTACATGGAGTTTTGCTACTATTTTTAATCATATTTTTTGGCCTCTTTGACCTCTAGAGTTATGCGGCTTATTTATAGGGGTGTCACAACATCGATTTGTTTTGATATGATGATTGGTTAAGCAATGATTCATTTATAGCAGTACAAAATATTGTATATTGAGGCTATTTCATTCAATTGAATTATGAAAAGTCTCAAAATGTATGACGCACGTGTATACATAACTACGCTGACACCAAATGATTTATTAGATATATAATTAATGACCTTTTAAAAACAACCTTTACCTTGGTGTATCCTCAAAAACACTTTGTACAATTTGAAGTCAACTAACTGGCGTCAACTATCAAAATAGTTAATCCATTTATCAAATAGTTGTCGACTCAGCTTCACATTAATGACCAACTTTTGTTATACCACAAACAACGCCTTCATTTCGAGCACCCAAGAAAAATGAATTGCATTGTAGCATTAGCATTCTTTAGCTGTACTTGTAATATGTAGTATCTCCATAATTATCCACTTGTCCACCTTCTGTCAAACCAGGTGGATAATTAATGACGGCGGAATGTTCCAGTATAGGAACACCAAACCAGAAATGGAACAATTCCCATTTTTTGGGGGGGTGGCTTCACCAAAACAACCCCAAACTTCTCTAAAAACGTACCCAAAACAACCCCAAACTTCTCCAACAGCGTGGCAATGAAATGAAAGCACGACCTGCGGCCTATTCTGAGTGCACATAATCAGCTTACCAGGTTGAACGCAGTCTCCACCACATCTCGGTTGGAAACTTCCCCAACTTCCATTAGACCGGCCAGGACGGCGAATTTCATCCGAATTCCTCGGACGGGTACGGCGGGGTTGAGCGCCACGGTTCCCGGCGTCACGGGGCTGGAGCTCTCCTCGCTTGCCATTGCTCAAGGTGGACAGGTGGCGACAGGAAAATCCACCTGTTCGCCTACAATGGCGGCGGCGTTAGAAGTCAGTCGAAGGGGAAGAAAAAGGGGGGAGGCGAACTCACCTTCGGTTGAACGTCCCCCCCTGACTACTTTGTTGGCAGCCTACAGGCACATACTATGATAAATAGTCAAATAAAGTACAAAGAGTGTCACTCCGGAGCGTTAAATGCCTCCACCGACTACTCCTCTTCCTGTAGTCCGTAACTTGATAGCCCACAGGCGGGATAATGTCGTCCGAAGAAGAAGGCGGCGGAGATGAAAGCGTCCGGAGAGGCAGGTAGAAGTCCGTTTAGCCTTTTTCCCGACGCTCGCTTCCTCGAAAAACGTCCATAAAGGGTCACTTTCCAACCGGCGGAAGTTGCTATTGTCATGAAGTCCGAACACTTGACAGGTAGCGACGCCGAACTCTCGACACGCCGCTAAAGGAGGACGGAGTGAGGCTAGGGGGGAGCGTCCGCTCGCCTCGTCGAGCCGGTGAAGTGCACTGAAGCTAGCCTGAACGGGAGAGGAAGGTTCGGCCAGCTGTTCCCGCGGTCTGCCTGTCGCTTCCGGATTTGCTCCCCGGTAGCTTGTTAGACCGCCAGCGCCATGACAGTGGAAGCCCTAGAGTTAGGGAGTGTGCGCATGCGCGGAGAGGGGAGTGTGCAGTCGAGGGCTGCTATGCTTCTCAGGTAGAAGACGTTTTTTTTAAGTAAGTTAAAAGTTTAATCGGTGGGCAAAAAAAGCACCCAGTTTCAAAATATATATATTTCTGATCCTGTTTTTTTACTGTATCTTTTTAAAAGTTTTTTTAACAATGGCTGCCATTTAAAGCGACACACCAACCAGAGTTGCTTTTAAAATTTGCTGTTTTTACGCAGTAACTTTGTCAAATTACAATTTACAACACAGAAACTTTTGACAACTTAAATAAATATGTATCGTACATTCCATTCAAAATGGTTTGGACGTGTACCACGAACAACAGCACGCATAAAAGGCCTGACCAACACTGGCTCTCGAGCCACATGTGGTTCTTTACTTTAGTTGTCATTGTTTTTTTATGGTATCCAACTCAACAAAAGTGAACATACCACAAACCACGCATGCTATTGGTGCATTCGACTGCTACTTTTGACTTGATTCGAAATATGCTGTGACTCAGTGTTTCAATAGATTGGTGGTCACTGTCAACCTGCCATCAATACAAAGCACTGTTTACAACAGAAATTAATGTGTGGGCACATATTGGTGTGTTGAATCATCACCTGGCATCGCTGGACCAGTTGGAGGGCAACTAAATCCTCATGAGCTAGCATACTATTGTTTGCGCACGGTTGACCTTTATGCTGACACCACTTACAGGGGTGTCAAACGCCAGGGCGCAGGGGACCACATTTCAACACCGCAGGTTGAACTTGATAAACCATTCTGGGGAGACTCAAGATTTTGTGTTTGAACAAAAATGCGGGTAAAATAACTTGCTAGAAGCTAACACTAGTGAACTGGTGAACGAGTGATTAGCTCGAGGGTTCGATCCCGGGTCGGTCCTCACAGTGTCGTGTTTGTCTGTTCTTCCCTGGGTTTGCATGGGTTTTTTCCAGGTACTCCAGTTTCCTTCCACATTCCAAAAAACATGCATACTAACTACTAGGCTAACTTGGATGTCCGTCTCTTTGTGCCCTGCGATTGGCTGGTCACCGATTCAGGGTGCTCGAAGTCAGATGGGATAAGCTTCAACACCCCCGCGACCCTTTTGGGGATAAGCGGTAAGGAAAAATGAATACATGTTTCAGTAAACAGCATGTGATAAAGAATAAACAGCAACTAAACTTACTTATTTTAACCTACTGGGTTCAATTCCAGTTTAAAGTACACGTTTAACAACTAATTTAATTAAAAGTGCTAAGCGGTACGGAAAAATGAATAAATGTTTCAGTAAACAGCATGTGATAAAGAATAAACAACAACAAAACTTACTTATTTTAACCTACTGGGTTCAATTCCAGTTTAAAGTACACGTTTGACAACTAATTTAATTAAAAGTGCAAAACACTCAACCTATTTTGGACAATTTCTGTATTTTCATATCAGTTTTCACCTCATCATGTAGCTACTACGTCCAGGTTGACCAAAGAGGGAGCTCTTGAGTAAACAAACCAAGTCAACGCGAGAGCAAGTGAGTCTCGTCTTTTTTCAACTCTCGCGTGATTTCCTCGATTCCTTCTCTTTCCCTCCCTGTAGCCAACATGGCAGTCGGCAAGAATAAGAGGCTGACTAAAGGCGGCAAAAAGGGTGCCAAAAAGAAGATGTAAGTAATAAAATGCACACATCGTTATACCCAAAAGCCTCTATTCTTCATAATATTACCAAAAAACGACTATTACAATTAAGGATGAAGCCGATAACTATCGGATAACGCAGGCCTCGGTTGCTGTTTCGTACGCGGGCCAATGTCCCTCGAGTGTCGGCTTTCTTCTTTCTTGTCGTACCCGGTGACGTGTTTGATATAATTGTTGTTTTACGGCGTACTAGACGTTAATGGTGGCTGTTTTGTATGTATTACGTGCGCGTTCAAATGCTCCGAAGGTGAATGACGCTTCCTGGAGCTAACTCATGTTAGCACCGAGTTAGCAAGTCACGTTGAAGTAGTACTACGTCTACAAAATTAAATGACAATGCAATTTCGAAACATCGCGTTTCAATGCTAACGTGCTCTTGTCATGCGTGTTAAATTATTCTCGTTGAAATGTAGAATGCAAAGGATGTTCTCTTGTCGCAACATTATGACAAGATAAATACTTCCAAATGATGAACAGTTTCTAAAGTAGAATTTTAATTACCGGACGCGGTTCAACTAAACACCTTATAGCGCAAAATCTCTTAACATGTACATGTGGTATTTTTTCCCAGCGTTGACCCTTTCTCTAAAAAGGATTGGTATGATGTCAAAGCACCGGCCATGTTTATCATCCGTAACATTGGCAAGACTTTGGTCACCAGGACTCAGGGAACCAGTAAGTCTCGTTAAACAAACTAAGAAAATTAACTGACATTTGAATGCTGCATAATTGTTTGATTTTTTTTTGTGCTTTTTACTCTGCTAGGAATTGCCTCTGATGGTCTGAAGGGTCGCGTATTCGAGGTGAGCCTCGCTGACCTCCAGAACGACGAGGTGGCCTTCCGCAAGTTCAAGCTGATCACGGAAGACGTGCAAGGCAAGAACTGCCTCACCAACTTCCATGGCATGGACCTGACCCGCGACAAGATGTGCTCCATGGTCAAAAAGTGGCAGGTAACCCCTCTTTGAAATGCCTTCTAGGTTTTATTCATTTTTTTCCGGGTTGTCTGATCATTTCTTCTGTCCCCCCAGACCATGATTGAGGCGCACGTGGACGTGAAAACCACGGACGGCTACCTGCTGCGTCTCTTCTGCGTGGGCTTCACCAAAAAGCGCACCAACCAGATCCGCAAGACCTCCTACGCCCAGCACCAGCAGGTTCGGCAGATCCGCAAGAAGATGATGGAGATCATGGTCCGCGAGGTGCAGACCAACGACCTGAAGGAGGTGGTCAACAAGCTGTAAGTGGTGCCGGATCCGGGTCTCCGCTTTGTCCCGCTCCTTGGCCGCAAAATTCTTATTTTAGGATTTTTTTGGTGTGTTTTTGGCAGGATCCCTGACAGCGTAGGCAAAGATATCGAGAAGGCGTGTCAGTCCATCTACCCTCTCCACGACGTCTACGTCCGCAAGGTCAAAATGCTGAAGAAGCCCAAGTTTGAATGTGAGTTATTTGGCAACGTTGACTTGTTAGCTCAATTAAATCTTTTTAAAAAGAGTTCATTGCAAGTAAAAATGCTGTTTGCTGCCAACCCTCCCACTTGAAATGGATTGGGCGTCATGGTGGAAGCAGAAATGTCGGTAAACCTAGCCAGTAGACTTGCTCTCATTCAGCCAGTCCTTCCAGTTATGTAAATCTGGCGTGTCGTTGGCAAGGCAAATAGTTTGAATTTCTTAGTTTTATTTCATCTTGCACTTGACAAATCATTGTGTGTGGGGAAAAAATACTAAAATACATAAGTACAAAAATTATTCGTTTTGATAAATACACCAAAAACAGCTCAACCCAGTCTAAAAACATTTGAGTTAAGAAAAAGATGAAAGATAAGTGGCCGCCACAAACCAACAGTAGAGAAATGTAACTTATTAATGAGTGAATAAAACCCATGCATAAAATTTTTCACCACAGCAAGGCATGCTGGGTGTCTGCGATGCATTCCAAACAATTGGAAATAGCATTCCTCAAATCAAGATAACCCTATCTGCTGTAAATAATTAACCCTTTGAACGCCAGCAGTGCTCCGTCCACGTTAACAGTGTTGGGTTTGCGTGTGGTTTTGCAGTGGGCAAACTGATGGAGCTCCACGGCGAGGGCGCCGCCAGCAGCGCGGTCAAGGCCTCCGGGGACGACACCGGCGCCAAGGTGGAGAGGGCCGACGGTTACGAGCCCCCCATCCAGGAGAGCGTCTAGAAATCAACACCTTGACAGATTTAATAATAAAAAAAATGTAAATGACCAACTTTGGCCTTTTGGAGTCCATTTATTGACAACACTGTTTGACATCCACAGTGTCGTTGTGTACATTTCTTTGGAATGCCTTTTTTTGCACGGAGCAGGATCCAATACAGCAATGAGCCGGCCAAAGTTTAGCAGCGTCAAAGAATTTGAATGTAGTTCTTGGGCACCAGTGCCCGTTTGCCCCTCAAGTCGCCCAGGAACCATTCGTCATCCAAGGACTCCAGGTCGGTAATGATGTCCCCCACCTGCAACGGAAGCCAACCGCGTTGAGACGATACTCGTGTTGGGAAAAATACTTAAAAGGAAGGAGCGATCGTAACTTGGAAAGAGAGCTCTTCGTCACGCTTTGAATTGAAGTCGTACATTGCCCTTCCCTTCGTGTCACTGACTTCAAACTCGCACGTTGAACCTGATCGATTCAAACATAAGTGCAAATGGTCAATTGGAATATTCCTTTATGCCTTTTAAATTTACTATCTATTTGGGGGAAATAAGTACCTAAAAGTAGTCATGGAAAGTTAAGTTGGGAAAATCCAAAGAGTTTTACAATATAAAATTTCTATACTTACACGGCAACGTAACCCTGTTGGGGAGTGTCCGACTCTTGGGATGGTTGGATGGCAGGTTGTCGGGGAAACTTCTCCCGGCGTCGCCCATTGCCCAACCTGACACCTGGTCGTCCAGGTCTAAAGACGCCCTAGATTGGAGACCACTTTAAAAGAATGACATCTTAACTTCCTCAGATGATTTAATCACGACACGAACCAAGTCACGTTAAATTGCAGCCATCACTTTGCAAATAAAAAAAAATGTACCTGACTTTACTTGGAGGTGGTTTGGGTTTCTTCTGAGGAACAGTTTTTGGCAATCCAGGCTTAAAAAAAACAGATTAAACATGCTTGAAAATTGCATGTGTTCATTTTACATGTAGAAAACTAATTTGACACTCAAATCTGGCTAACAAGATTAATTAGGATATATTTTCAGTTTTTTAATCTCAATTTGTTGATCACACAGTTTGACGAAGGCTCACTTACTATCACTTTAACAAAGTTAACTGGGAAGTAACCGGCGGATCCTCTGCAAGTGCCCCGGTACCATTCGGCGTCCACGCGCTCCACCGCGGTGACCACGTCGCCGCTCTTCAAGCCCAGCTCTCCGGGACCCTCTGACACCACACAAAAGCCATCCAAATTTTTATTGAGTCACATTTTTTCCGCATGGCATGCTTTGTCGTGGCTTAAAGAATACGAGAAGGCAACACCGCGAGGAAGGAAGACGATTATTAGTAGTAGTGCCAACCTGGAGTGAAATCGTGCATGGCTTGAACCGTGAGTCCGTGTTCTCGCTGGCTAGCGGGACTTTGGGCCTGCACCAAAATACATATTTGAGTGTGGGTCCTGTGGGAATTCTGCCCAGCAACACGCGAGGTTACGGGGCTCCGTTTGTAAAGCTCCTCTTTGCTTTTATTTAGTTTCTTCCGTTCATTTGAATTGGAATATTTCTGATTTAGATTTCTGATTTAGATTGCGGATATAGATTGCTGATTTTGATTGCTGATTTTGATTGCTGATTTTGATTGCTGATTTTGATTGCTGATTTTGATTGCTGATTTTGATTGCTGATTTTGATTGCTGATTTTGATTGCTGATTTTGATTGCTGATTTTGATTGCTGATTTTGATTGCTGATTTTGATTGCTGATTTTGATTGCTGATTTTGATTGCTGATTTTGATTGCTGATTTTGATTGCTGATTTTGATTGCTGATTTTGATTGCTGATTTTGATTGCTGATTTTGATTGCTGATTTTGATCGCTGATTTTTATCGCTGATTTTGAATGCTGATTTTGATCGCTGATTTTGATCGCTGACTTTGATCGCTGATTTTGATCGCTGATTTTGATCGCTGATTTTGATCGCTGATTTTGGTCGCTGATTTTGATCGCTGATTTTGAGCGCTGATTTTGATCGCTGATTTTGATTCACATTTAGATTTGAGATTTCAATTAAATATTTAGTTCTAGGTTTTATATTTAGGTGTGACACTAATTGTTGTAAATATGCAAAAAAAGCACTCTAAAAATCTCCCTGCAGATTTTAAACATTGTATGGTGCTAGCTATCTTAACGTGACAAACAGTCGCCGCCATTTTCAGCACGCGCAGCTTTACAAACGGTGTCCGAAACGACGTCATCACAAAAACAGTTCACCTGAAAGTCCACTTCTCCAGTCTCGTTTCTGTTCAGGTCTGTGGCGGCACTTCCGTGCGGAACCTTACGTTCGTTAATAGGCGCCAAAAACAAAGAAAAGGGTCAGAATCTGGCAATTGGCAACACGCACACGCCAGCAAACACACCCTTACGGCGTATTTGTCGTAGAGCTGGTGGCCCGGGAGCGGCCTGGGCGGCAGGACGAAGCCTTTGGTGGCCTTGGGCGGCGGCGGTCGTCCCGGACCGACTTTAGTGGGCGCCGTGTCTTTCTGCCTGAAGCATGGTGCGCACGAGTCGCTTTTAAAAAGACACAACGCCCACCCGTACTCACCGATTTGGCGGCAAGGGAAGCGGTCTGTAGCCGGGCTCGGCCTCCGCCGGGAGGCTCGGTAACGGCTTCTGCTTGCCGGCTCTCGCCGCGTCCACGGAACCGACGGGTTTCCGAGCGGGGAGAGGCGGCGGCGCCTTGCTCGCGGGACTTTCCGGGGCTGATGGGAAACGGGTGGCGTTAGCGTTGCGCGACGTGGAACAATTCCACTGGGCCGAACTCACCGATTTGACTGGGTACTCGGATGGTGGTGGGCCTTCTCCTTGGGGGGGCTTTGGCCAAGACCGGTGGGGGATCTAAAACCCGTACAAAGTTGTTATATGGCGTACACCAAGGGTGTCAGACTCGGGTTGGTTCGCAGGCCGCGTTAATGTGAACTCGATTTCATGTGGGCCGGACCATTTTAGATATAATATTTAGATTTTTTTTATAAATTGATTGAAAGAACTGGATTAAAAGCCCTGAATATTCCTTTTTTTATAGATCTAAAACAATGTTTATTTTAGCTTTTTTTAAATATATTTTTAGATTTTACAAAATGATTTTTGAACTAAAAACAGAAAAAAATGATTAAAAAATTAAAATTTTTGGTTTAAAAGGGGGAAAAATCAAGAAATGTAATATACATCTATACTCTTCATTTTATTATGATCCTAAAACAGAAAGTCGGCACTCATGATTTACTTTCTCGGGCCACACAAAATGATACAGCAGGCCACATTTGGCCCCCGGGCCGCCACTTTCACACGTGGCGGACACAATTTGAAATGATAATAAAAAGTATAAAATATGGGGAAAAAGATGACAGGTATGCAAATTTGAGTGAACTCACTTGGTTCAGGTCTGGCGTTTTCTTTGAAAATTCCAGTTGAGTTGTGGTTGTTGGCGTTCAGGTTCGCCTTCAGCGGTTCCTTGGCGGGCTTGGCCGGCGGTCTCGGCGGCAAGGGAGGTTCCTCCAGGGTGCTGTCGCCCCTGGTCAATACCGGTCGCGACCGGTGAGGGGGTCCGCCCTTTGAGAGCAGGCTCTCCAATTCGTCTCGTAACGGTTTGGAGGCGGGTTTTGGAGGGGTCCGAGGGGGGAAAGTTGGCGTGGGGTCTTGGCTCCACGCATTTTGACCGTCCGGAAATGACGCCGCGGTCGGCAAGGGTTTCGGGGGTTTTCTGGGGAAGGGATGCGGTTTGATCCGGTCCTCGGAGACTGTCTGACTGTCAAAGGACTGGATTTTAGCGTAGATGTTTGGCTGAGCGTTGCTGGCGGACATCTCGCCCGAAAATGCCCGATCACCGCTGGGATTGAAGACCCCCAGCGGCTCCTTCGGGTAGTCCTCGGAGGAGCCGTTCATAGAGACATCGTCGTCCTCAAATCGGATCAAAGACTCCACGTTGTCCCGCCTCGGTTTTCTGGATTTTGTACGCGGAAGCGGGATGGGCCTGGTTTCGGAGGCCCAAACGGAAACGGAGGGCGGATGAGGGGTTTCGTCCGTCGCCGACTCGGTGCGCTCGAGTCCCGGGTCGATTTCAGACAGACGCTCAGGTATGGGTGCGGATCTTCTCGGTGGTTTTTGCGGTTTTTGACCTGTAGGAGAATACACTCAGATAGCAGGCGGCAAAAAAAGGTTGTCGGCGCGACGGCAAAGAGCGCTACCGGCGGATTTTTCCTTGATGGGGTCGGCGCTGGACTCGGATCGTCGGGGCGCCGCGGTGGGGCGGACGATGCGGCCTTCTAGGGTCTTTTCTTGAATCACTTGGTCATAGGACGGTGGGGGCTGAATCATGAAAAACAAAGACTTTAGCAAGGCTAATACCTCTACTTACAAATTCCTCTATGTACGAATGTTTCAGGTTACAATTTTTTTAATATGCAAATGAGTGACTCGAGATACGAAAAAAATCCAAAATACGAAATCACCCACAAAGTAAATGCATTTCCTGTTATTTTATTTTGAAATCCCCTTATTAAGCAATTAACAATTGAAGAGAAATTGTTGGCGTCCAATGGATTTAAACTGAGAAGGCATGGCGGCCATTGCAAGATTTGACAGATTATTGTAATCTGGCAACGAGATCTTTAAAGAATTGACTTTGTTTTGCCTGCTGTGTCATTATTTACAGCAAACCTTGATGCTTGCGGAGCAACTACATGAAGTTGAGGAAGGAAAGACCAGGGGGGGCGGGGAGAACCAGTTTTTGTTCTCATCCAAAGTGTCCGGGCTGGAAAAAAACAAACAAACAAACAAACAATACATGTCAGAATCACTCCAAAGGCCAAAATCTATGAATCATAAACAACTAGCATATAAAGACTGGTGTTAAATGAAATGTTTTTTGAACTTCCTTTACTGTTTTTGTGATGTCACACAAAGTTAGAAGCCACGTTATTGAACATTTTTAATGTACAAGAGGGTCGTCAGAAAATATTAAAGTCAGAGTTTGGGAAAACGTACCTACAAAGCACTGCTTTTCTTCTGTCAAGATGATCTGCAAAGATGAACAATTATCAGAAATACATATTGGCTCGAACCAATAGCTAGCTGCTAGCCATCCAATCAAAAATCAGGAATGCAATTGAACGTGAACAATTCCTTTGCAAGGAAATGACTCGAATGATGAGACAACAGAAAACTTGACACAAAATGGCTGCCTACCGTCTCCAGTTCACATTTGCCATGTCCAAATTTCAACCTCAACCTCCCCCAATTTCTTATCTCTTAATCAGATGACAGTGATGATCCATATTTTGTTGACTGAAATCTGAAACCCAAAGTGGAGTCAACTCATTCTCTGCCATTGACAGACAGGAGACAAACGTCCAATCCTTTTGGACTGGGACTGAACGATCTCCCCCTCCCAGTTCAAATGCACCAGCAAAAGACAAAGACTTCCTCAATACCACCATACACAGCACTTCCTGGTTTACAGGGACGGACCCCAACTGAGTGCCCCCCCCCCCCATCTTTCCTGGTCAGGTGCGCTTACCTGCCGAGGAGCTCCGGGCGGGAAAATTCCCATTTGAGTCCTCTTTGAAAGACGACCCGCAAATACGGAGTGTTTTTATGACAGCCTATGTGACAAAAACAAGGATTCACACACACACACATCCACAGTCATCACGTTGGACCAATCGGGACGGTTGGAATGCGACCCGACGGGTGGCGGAGTCAAAACGTTGAAGTGGAAAAGACTCATCGTCATTAAACGAGGAAGCAAAAGTTTAAATGACCGTTTTAGAATGAGAATATTTCACTTTCTAGAACAGGGGTGTCAGACTCGGGTTGGTTCGCTCGCGGCCCGCTTTAACGTCAATTTGATTTCATGTGGGCCGGACCATTTTAGATATAATGTTTAGATTTTTTTTAAATAGATGGATTAAAAGAACTGGATTAAAAGCCCTGAATATTCCGTTTTTTTAAAGATCTAAAGCAATGTTTATTTGAGCTTTTTTTAAATATATTTTTAGATTTTACAAAATGATTTTTGAACTAAAAACATAGAAAAAATGATTTAAAAAATGACAATTATTGATTTAAAAGGGGGAAAATCAGGAAATGTAATATACATCTATGTACTCTTCATTTTAATTTGATCCTAAAACAGAAAGTCGGCACTCATGATTAACTTTCCCGGGCCACACAAAATGATCCGGCGGGCCAGATTTGGCCCCCGGGCCGCCACTTTGACACGTGTTCTAGAAGGACAAAAATAAACAGTCCAAAATGAACACAACGTTAGACTAGAACAACACAAATAAAAATAATGGAGAACTTTGCAACCCAAAAATGGCTTTTTTGACCACAATTGATGAGCAAATGTTACAACTTAGTTTTGAAATGCATAGCGAAATGAGCTATTCTGATCTCATAATGACGATAAACCATATTGAATGGCATGGCAATGTTTTTGTGAAAGTGAACGCTGACGCACGAAAAGTGCTGATCTCAACAGAATAGGCCAAAAGCCCCCCAACGCCCCCCCGGACCACTCACAGCTGCGGGTTTGCCAGTCCGACACATGCTGACATTGTATATCGCGACATGTTTTGGCACTCAACAGCTGCACAACAAGCCATCTGCCCAATTTTTTTGGATCTCCCTTCTGCCATCAATTTATCGCTAATGGACGCCCAATCCACGTGAAATGGGAGGCCGGCAGCCAACGAATGTTTCTTCATTTGCATCATCGGGAAAAATTGACGAGAGCGTAGTAAGTAAAGAGTATTACGGTACAGTTTCGGCATTAGGTGTTCATGCTGCAATCCAATTCTTTGTGGTAATCCTTCTGTTGTGTACATCTTGGCCACCGGGTGGCAGTGTTGCATAGAGTTGTTTAGAATACTACTTGAAGATTTGTAATTAAGGTTGAAATAGAAAAAGTGAGATGACTACTTTTTGATTTTATTTGTAATGAAGGCTGAAATAGAATCTACCTGTTGATTGGCTGATGACATCAACTTGGTCCACTTTGTCTTCTTTTGGCTTCACGTCGGCCATCTTCAGTGAAAGCAAAAAGACAAAACAAAGAAGAGAGCATCAAGAGTTGCTCATGTGATGTGAAAATGATGCGGCGGTCCTGACGACTGGAGCGATTGAGGGGTTTGGATGGGTGGGATAACATGGATAGACAGACAGACCCCCCCCCCCCAGCCCCCTGGTGCAAACCCCCTAATGCCAGATTTGACCTGTATAGCTCTGCCTTTGTTTCATTTGTTGTACACAAACGCTATAATAAACTTTTGTTTTCACAAAAAAATATTTTATTTGGAGATTCTTTGTGTTATAGTTACATTGAATTTTTTTCACTTATTTTAGGTCCAAAATAATAGAAACACTTCAAAAATTAATTCAATTTCAGGTATTTTTTCATATCTGTCAATGGAACTCGCATGTACGTATAGACTTTTTAACATTCTTAAATTATGATAATGAAAATTGTATCTTTAAACGTGTTTTTGTTTTGTCGAAAATTAAAAAAGAAATTACATTACGTTGTCACAGGCAACGACGCATTACCAGGCTTCACCACTGGAGGGTACTAAAGGTTAAACGTAACTAAATGACAACAGCTAAACAATACTACAACCTTCACTCTTGTTTTATTTATCTGATTTGTTTTATCCCTAAAACTACGACATAATGACGCGCCGTAGAAACAACGTGAAAACTAATAAATGTGAATCGATCTCATTTCATGGCGTTTGAGTGGAAATACTAAAGGGACGCTTTGACGTGAGGCCGTCAATCATCCCAGTGGGCGGGACTTAGAGCCGCTTCACCTTTGCCATGAAACCTCCTCCGCCCCGTATCCCTCCACACCCTTTCGGCTCTCCCCAAACCTCCACCACCTCCGCACTGGGGATTTAAAGGACTTAAAGAGTGAACATTTGCGTCGCGTTTTTGCTTAAAACGCCTGCGTGGAGCGCACGGTAAGAAAACGACGAGTTTCTGTCCGTGTTTTGTGTCTTGTTGCGGCTTTTCAAGTTTGTATTCGCTGGAGCCGAATGCCATCGTTTGCGCATGTGCGGCCGTGATTGACACGCGTGCGTGTGGGGGCTTGCTAGCCACCTAGCTAGGATTTATCATCACAAACGTAATTACTAATTCATTTAACTGGTTTATTGTGAGGAATGAAATATTCGGCGACTCGTTTTGTGACACCATTAAGATAAAAAGTCGTATTTTGGGTGTCCTCTCCCAGTGGGACTCAAAATTAGAGCACTCTTTGCTTTTGGGTATTATACTTGTTTGTTGTTTTTTTGTTGTTACTAAGTTGAATTATCGCCCAGCCACAACATACAAGTCCAGATAATTTTATGTTTAAATTTATTTGTGAGCTCCCGAGGCTCAAATTTCTCTCTGACGGGGTGTTAAATTACTTGTTGATGTCATTCCGGGACATTCTGGATTGTGCTCGTCTATTTTTTTTTAAACATGGCAGACAAAATAACCTAGATTGGTTTGGTACTGAAATAATATGCAATGGGTTATCACACAGTTGCTCTTTTGTCATAACAAAAAAGGAGATAAAAAAGCTGAATTTAGAAATGTCTTCTATAAATGTAATGGTTGTCATTAATGAGTCGTGCTAGTCACACTAAATGTGTACACTACATAGTTTAGGAGTTTTCTTGTTAATCTCAATTATCATAGTTATTCATATCACATTTTCCAATAACACTAACAGAGTGATGTTTATTTTTGTATGCATGGTAACAAAAATAGAAATGTGAAATTCTGCAGAAGAAAAATATTCTTGTTTTTGTGGGGTTTAAAGAAATATATACTATATAATATATAATTTTAATGTCTATTTATTCTCATTTTACTTGGTTAAAATTAACTGACATTCAGTTGCTGGATGAACAGATGGAAAATTAAACATAAAAAAATCAACAGTTGCTGCCAAATATAACATATAAAAGCTAGAGGATCATTTTAAGAGAGCATTAAATAACACCAAATGCCAACCAAGAATGCAGATTTTTTCGCTTCGTAATAAGAAACAACGGGATTACCTTTTTATTCCTCATGGTGCGGATTAATATTTGTGAAAACCGCAAATTTTGACGATTTAAATAGCTCAACTGTGTCCCGAGTTTGGGATTAGCGCCTCATTACCCGCTTCCCACAACCCCTCCGTGACCTTTTACATCTTTCTGACCACTTCTGTAATCTGATAATTCAATATTTATTTGGCCCAATTCCAATTCTTGTTCCTAAACATGGAACATTAAATTAAATTTAAGTGGCTGTCACTTTAAGACATCCAAACGGATTGGACGGCGACTATTTTTAGGGTGTTTTACCACATTTTGATTTTTTTTCACAGATTTTCGCCATTTTCCTGTTTTATTTTTAACAGTTTTTCCATTTAGATTCAAATCTGGATGGAAAAACTGCCAAAAAAATCCAATTAATTTCACAAGTAGGGCTATTACTGTAAAAATTTCAAAGTTACGAGACTATGATCCTTAAACACCTTATTTTTGCATTAGGTCTGACTTTGACACGACTAAGTTGGGTATATATTTTGGCCACAAATGTTACATAATAAGACCCAATTCCCAGTGAGCAGTGCACTTATTTTTTTTCTCTAGTAGACTCAAAATACTTTTCATGGAAACGGCAGAGTGAGTCAGACTGGTTGGTTTTCAAACAAGGTTAACTACGGCAAATATTTGACACTGATGAGTCAACATTTCACACCTCAAATTCTCTTCCATGCAAAATTGTTCCACCCCCACTTTTGCTTTATAATGATCTATTTTTTTTTCATTTTTGGGGGGGAATAATGTGTCAGGGAGACATGATGCAAACACTTTCCAAGGCAGACAAACAAGCTTTTGTGCGCGATGGCCCTCATCGACACACGGAAGTCAAAGTCTGCTTTGTGTTCACACAATATCGTAATTTGAGAGTTTGCGTGTTTTGTCGGGTCCGTCTCAAAACAATCTCCATTTTCAATTTTTTGAGCATCTACCTTGTCCATGTTTACTGTTTGCAAAAAATATTTTTTTAACGTAAAACAGATTAAAAAATGCTTTCTGAACTTAAAACAACACAAAAAGAAAAATAAATACAATTTTAATTTTAAAAATTGCAATTATTGATTAAAAAAGGAAAACAGGTCGCAAAAAATGATTTCTTTTTAATGTAAACAAGTCACGTAAAACAAATTAAAAAAAATGCTTTCAGAATTTAAAACAATACAAAAAGAATAAAAATACAATTTAAATTGAAAAACAGGTCGCAAAAAATGATTTCTTTTTAAAATAAACAAGTGCAAAAAAATGCAATTATTGATGAAAAAAAGAGAAAAACTGAAAATATTCCCCATAATATCTATACTCTTCATTTGAATTTGATCACAAAAGCAAAAGTCAGCACTCCTGATTTACTTCCTCGGGCCGCACAAAATGATCTGAGGGGCCACATTTGGTCCCCGGGCCGCCACTTTGACACGGCGACCTATCACGCGACTGAACGCACGACCATTCCCAGCACGTCCGACGTGGCCCTCCCGCTTCCCGCCCACAAAACCCCGCCTTTTCTCCCTTTTATTGTCTCGGAGCTCACCAACTTTGAGGTCCTCCTCCTCTTCCTCCTCCTCCTCTTCCTCCTCCTCCTATTCCTCCTCCTCCTCCTCCTCCTCCTGGGACCGCAATGACGACATTCAGGGCGGTCGCTCCTCCCGCCGCACACGTGGAAGTCGTCACGCTCCTCGAACCCGCTCGCCGGCGTCCGCTCATTTGCCAGCGCGCTCTGCCAATTTCTTCACATTTCTTTCTCTGTTTTTCCACGTAGAAGATCTCGTGGGGGGGCGAGGGAGCCCCGAAGATGCTCCGACCAAGGTAAGACCGCAACCGCATTCCGTCGGTGGAATTCCGGCCCGACTTTGAGTAGAAACAGATGGACGCGCACTCGAACATTGTTGAAAAAGTTGGAGGGGTGGAGATCAATTCACAACAATTCGCCAGGAAACAAAGAAAAGTTATGCGGAAAATAAGTTGTACGTATACAGAGTTGTAGTGGAAGATTAATTAGACTCATTTTTTGTCTCGGGAGAATGGAACGTGCAAGTATTTTTTTTATTTTAATATACAGTAATGCTTTGAGATACAAGTTCAATGCATTCCGGGACCGAGCTTGTATCTCAAGTCAATTTTTCCCCATAGGAATCAACTAAATACAAATTAATCTGTTTTCATCCTCCAAAAAAACCCATAAAAAACAGGTTATTACAATGAAGAACCATCTTTTTATTTGTTCTAATTCACTAGCTACTCACGAAGTAACATATTTTTCTCGTGGTTATGATCTTCAAAACTAAAATGTGACATCATCGCACACAAATCGGGAACACATGCTCGTATCTCAAGGCAAAATTTTCTTCGGAAAGATCCTCTCATCTCAAATTTCTCGTATTTTGGGATGCTCGTATGTCAAGATATAACTCTAATTGCGAAAATTAGACACAAAATATAAAGGATTTTTTTTTAAATGTAGTGATAATATGAAAAAAAAATAGTGTTGGAGGTTTGAAAACAGTCAAACAATTGAAAAAAAAATGCAATTTGCTTCTCTTTTGAACAGTGAGGCCTTTTTAAAAGGATATATGGACACGGTGCGAGAGAGGGGGTAAAGAGCGCCCGCCGCCAGGGCATCCGGAGCCGCCAGAGACGCCGCCATGGCCTCCGTGGTCGCCAACGGAAACCGGGAGGGGGCGTCGCCGCTCCTCGGGGGGGCCGATCCCGAGACCTGCATGATTGTGTTCAAGAACCACTGGGCTCAGGTAAATGGCAAAGTACTTGTGCTTTTGATACCTTTGACCATGAGTTTATCTTATCGCATGTAGAAGTCCCATCCATTTGGAGCGGGAGGTGTGGCAGCTAACGTCTAACGGCGTCTTAGTGGATAGCAGAAGCTTTGGCATTCATAAGATCATCTTTCAACGAATTAAGATTTTTATTGCATTGCATTCAATTTGATGACTAAGCCATCGCGGCGGCCATGTTGGGAGGGGCGAATCAAGTCATTTTGATATTATAATTGTGTTTGTCGTGGGATCCATTCAAAGTGGGAGCGTGGCAGCGAATGAACGTCCCATTCGTTCATTTGCTGCCACACCTCCCACTTCAAATGGATTGGACATTAGCAGCATCAGTGAGTGAATAGTACATACTTTGGAATTAACAACATCTTTAAATTAAATAAGCTCATTATGACTTTATTTTCATTTCATTGCATGGACTTGGATGGCAAAGGCCTCGGGGCGGCCATGTTGGGTGGGGCGATTGAAGTCATTTTCATGTTTCTGCCATGAATTATTGTTAGAAGACATCCCAACCAGTTGAAGTGGGAGCAAAAATGAAAAATGACTGAGACGTCTATCGCCGTCAACGGTAGCCAATGAGTAAAGTGGATTGTGACCCACCCAGCCATGATAGCATCGACTACGCAGTCCGTCATCGCGTCAACATTAACATTTAGTCTTACACTCGTCCACATCTGGAAAAGAAATTTTCCGGGTTTTTTTGCCAAAAGGGTGAGAATTGCGGGCGTTGCCCCGAATAAATTTCCACATACGACAGGCAGTGACAGGTCGCATGTTCAAAGTGAAGGATGACGTGGGAAATGTTTTTAGCTTGGCGCTATGCTAAATATCTTGTCGTCGGGGCGGGGTTGCGGCGAGGCGAGTCGAGGCGAAGCGAAGCGAAGCCGGCGGGTCTCGCGAGGGCCGAGCAGGCGCGCTGAGACGTGCGCTGCCAAAATTCCATTGGCGCTCCGCCGTTGCTTGGACACGGCCGCTCTAGGTACACAAACTGTTTGGGAGGGGCGGCGGGGGCGGCGGCTTATTCCCCGCTGTCGTCCCCATGACGTGTTTTTGCTCTTGAGTCACCTGATTTGGAAGATTTTCCATACTTTGGCAACTTGGTTAATACTTTATTACGTTTTATGTTTCTTTGGATAACACCCTCGTACATCTGGATGATTTTGTAGGATTTGTAGGCGAGTGGTTAGCGCGTCGGGCTCACAGTTTTGGGGTCGAGGGTTCGATCCCAGGTGTGTGGAGTTTGTATGTTCGCCCCGGCCTTGCGTGGGTTTTCTCTGGTACTCCGCTTTTTTCCAAAAACATGCATGCTAGGCTATCTGGCTAACACTGTAAATTGCCTACCCTAGCTATGATTGGTCATCCTTTGTCTACTTGTGACCTGCGATTGGCTGGCCAATCAGGGTGTCCCTTGTAGTTGGCTGGGATAGGCTCTAGCACCCTCAGAAAATTAATGTATGATGGTTTTTGAAAAAGTTCTACAAACACAAATTGCAATTCGTTTGTCAGTTTTTCGGATTTTTTTAAATGGATTTATTTTGCAGTTTTTCCTATTATTTGTATCTTGATACCTTTTTTTCAGCTTTGTTCCCCGTTGAGTGTTTTTCCCGTCGTAAAAGTCTCGGCGCCTTCTCTCGGCAGGTGGTGAAGATCCTGGAAAAACACGACCCGTTACGTGGCGGCGCCCGGCCGGGCCCGACGCCGGTCCCGGTCCCGGTGCCGGGCGACGAGGCCAGCGCGGTACAGAACTACGTGGAGCACATGCTCCTCCTCCTGATGGAGGAGGAACGCGGCAAAGCGGGCGCCATGGGCCCCATCCTGGAGTTTGTGGTCCTGGAGAATGTGATGGAGCGGCTCTTCGTGTGGAGCCTGCGGCGCGAGTTCACCGACGCCCTGAAGCTGGAGCAGCTGAAGATGTACGAGATGCTGCTGGGCCAATCGCGCCAGCCGCTGCTCCACCACAAGCCCGTGCTGCGCCCGCTGGTCACGCTGCTGTCGGCGTGCTCGGGCTCGACTCCCGGCGTGGAGGCCCAGCTGGTGCTGCTCCTGCACCAGCTCTGCTGCGTGCTGGCCAAGGACCCCTCGGCCCTGGAGCTCTTCTTCCACGCCGGCGAGGACCAGGGCGCCGCCAACTTCCTGGTCTTCTCGCTGCTCATCCCCTTCGTGCACCGCGAGGGCGCCGTGGGCCAGCAGGCCAGGGACGCGTTGCTGCTCATCATGTCGCTGTCGGCCGAGAACCGCCGGGTGGCGCGCCACGTTGTCGACAACACCTTCTTCTGTCCGGTAGGTAGCTCCGCCCACTGCTCATAAAAAAACAAAAACAAATAATAATAATAAAAGAAGCCGCCACCCGGTGGTGTAGTCCAGGGAGGCGGGGCACGTTCATGACCACCAGATCTCACGTGGGCTGGACCACATTATATTTGGAACCAAAAAAAATCACTTATATTTTTATCCAATTTGGCAAATATTCAGATTGGACGTCTATTGCCGTCAATGGCAATGAAAGAAGAGAATTCTCAGCCAGACTTTTCATTTTAAATGAATTGGACGTCCGTCATTGTCAATAGCAGGCATTCGTTCATTCATTTTTTTGAACCGCTTTATTCTCACTAGGGTCGCGGGGGGTGCTGGAGCCTGTCCCACTTGACTTCGGGACACCCTAAATCAGTGGCCAGCCAATCGCAGGGCACAATGAGACAAATAACCAATCACTTAAATTAGTGTCAACCTACCGTGCATGTTTTTGGGGAGGTGGGAGGAAACCGAAGTACCCGGAGAAAACCCCTACATCCCGGGGAGAACATGCAAACTGGATTTGAACCCAGGATCCCGGAGCTACGAGTCCGGCGTGCTAAGCACTCTTTAGCCACCATTCTGTCGTTAAAAACGCATGAATAGGGCTCCACAAAGCTAATCGGATTTAGCCGCTAACGTCATTGTTTGCGCTCCTTTTCGCTAAATTGCCGGTCACGGACGGACAACCGTGCGATTGTCGTCGTCCCCCCGCCCGGTGACGGCTTAACGGTCTAATTGGGGACGGCAGGTCCTGGCCACCGGCCTGAGCGGGCTGTATTCGTCCCTCCCCACCAAGCTGGACCCCCCCAACGCAGAATGGCACTGCCTGCACCGGGAGGACTGGCTGGGGGTGCCGGCCTTGGTGCAGTTCCTCAACTCTCTGGAATTCTGCAACGCCGTCGTCCAGGTAACCGCAAAAATGTCCCAACGCAAAACTCGGGTGTCCCATCGCTAAGCATTTTTTTAATATTTGATTTTTTTTTGTCGGCAGGTAGCCCACCCCGATATACGAGAGCAGCTTTTGGGGTACATCTACAACGGCTTCCTGGTGCCCGTACTCGCACCCGCCCTCCATAAGGTTCTCGCACAAACATATGTATTTATTATTTTATAATATCCAATAGGGTAGCTGCAAAGGGATATTTTTAGATTTGAATAATTGCCATCGCCGGGCTCATTTATGCATAAATGATGTTATTTTCTGCTGGCCGAGTCGGTAATTGGACTCTTTGGAAAAGAAAAATTAGGCGCTGACAAGTCAGACTATGAAAATAATTGAAATATATGATTATTATTCTTGAGGGAAAGCAAATTTGTGCAAATATTTCATTGGTTGTTTTTTTTCTTTTAATGTAAAAAATAGATATAGTATTATTTTTTAAATTTAGTGTCAAATAAAAAAAGAAACTAGAATATTTAGTCATTTATTTCCTATTTTTAAATGAATCTTTACAAGTGTTGTTCCCTTTTTCTCCCCAATTTGAAAATAAAACACCAAAAATATAAAAAAAAATTAAACCTATTTTCTGAATAAAATAATACACAGAACCATTTTTAAAAAAACTTTCCATTTTCTAAATAAAATAATACACCGAACCATTTTTGTAAAACCTATTTTCTAAATAAAATATTATATTACACAACCATTACTTTAAACCTATTTTCTAAATAAAATAATACACAACCATTTTTTTAAACCTTCTATTTTCTAAATAAAATAATACACAGAACCATTTATTTATTTATTTCTAAACCTATTTTCTAAATAAAATAATACACAGAACCATTTATTTATTTATTTCTAAACCTATTTTCTAAATAAAATGCATCAAAATGAAAACACAAAAGGGCATCTCATGGCATAAAGCCACGCCCCCACGAAAAGAACGACCCATTGAACACAATAACTCCGCCCCCCAGCTAACACTGGAGGAAGTGATGACCACCACGGCGTACCTGGACCTGTTCCTGAGGAGCGTCAGCGAGCCGGCCCTCCTCCAGACCTTCCTGTCCTTCGTCCTGCTCCACCGCCACGAGAAGGTCCACGTCTTGGACACGCTGGTCAGCCGGATCAACACGCCTTTCCAGGTACTCTTTTAGTTTTTCTTTGAGTTTTTTTCTTAAATTTTGCTTTCGTGACGATGGATTAAGAAGAAGGGGGGCGTTCCCGTCTCCAGCTGGGGGCGGTGTCGCTGGCGCTTTTCCGCACGCTCATCGCTCTGCACTGCGAGGACGTCATGCTGCAGCTCATCCTCAGGTGACGTCCAGCCGGGTCCAAAATGCTAACCGGGGCGGCACCCTCATCGAGGCCCCGCCCCCTTTCCCAGGTACCTGATCCCGTGCAATCACATGATGCTGAGCCAGCGCCGGGCGGTGCGAGAACGCGACTTCTACTCGGCGTCGGCCGCCAAAATCCTGGCCTTGACGCCACCGTGCTGCGCGCCCGAACGCAGCCCGCCGCCGCTGCGACAGCTGGAGTCCATCCTCTTCTCCAAAGGCGAGTGCCCCGCCCCCAAAAAGAGACCAATGGCAATTTTTTTGGTGTTTACAATGTTTCCCAACCCTCTTTTCAAGTCATCCGTAGTAAGATTCATTCATTCATTCATTTTCTGAATCGCTAAGGGTTGCGGGGGGTGCTGGAGCCTATCCCAGCTGACTTCAGGCACCAGGTGGGGGACACCCTGAATTGATGGCCGGCCAACCGTAGGTCACAACAAGACAAAAAACCCCATCACACTCCGATCAAAAGACAATTTTAAACTAGCTAGCCTAGCCTAGCATGCAGACAATTTTGGGGTGTTCAACCAGCTAGCCTAGCATGCAGACAATTTTGGGGTGTTCAATCAGCTAGCCTAGCCTAGCATGCAGACAATTTTGGGGTGTTCAACCAGCTAGCCTAGCATGCAGACAATTTTGGGGTGTTCAATCAGCTAGCCTAGCCTAGCATGCAGACAATTTTGGGGTGTTCAACCAGCTAGCCTAGCCTAGCATGCAGACAATTTTGGGGTGTTCAACCAGCTAGCCTAGCCTAGCAGCAGACACTTGTTGGGTGTTCAACCAGCTAGCCTAGCCTAGCATGCAGACAATTTTGGGGTGTTCAACCAGCTAGCCTAGCTTAGCTTAGCATGCTTCTTTTTGGGACCAGAGTACCTGGAGAAAAAAAGCTTGGGGAGAACATGCAAACTCCAAACACTGAGGTTCCACCTGGTATCGAACCCACGACTGTTCTAACACTGCTCGTTCGCCTTGAGTTTATTCGATTTAAAAATTGAATTCCCGCATACGCATTTCTTTCCCCTCAGCCGAGAGAGACGAGGCGTCCGTCAAAGGCGACCCGGCGGGCAACTCCTCGTGCACCATCGGCTCCGAGATCTTCCTGGACGTCAGCTACCTCCATTACCTGGACGACGCCCGCGCGCGAATCGCCGCCTCCGCACGGGCGTGCCGGGTGTGGTCGGCCGCGTACGACGGCGAGGACCCGTCGCCGGAGAAGTACCGACCGAGCGTCCCGGATGAGCCGGCGACCACCCGCGTGGCCCGGCTAGGGGCGACGGCGTCGGGTCCCGGACCGTCGAACCCCCCCGAGCTGGAGTGGGACGACACTTACGACGCGGGCCCGTCGAATAACGGCGAGCCCCAACTCCCGCCGGCGCCGCGAATCGAACCCCCCAGACACATCGAGGAGATGAGGAGGTCGGCCATTTTGTTGGTGAACGGCTCCTACGTGGAGGAGGGCGAGTTCCAGGACGACGTCATGGTCTACCACCTGGTGGCCAAGAAAGACAGCGCGGGCGGCGAAATCCCCGAAGGGCCGGAGCGACGCAGAAGTCCCCCAGAGTCCGACGGAGACTCGCCAGCGTGCCACCGGGACGCGACCAAACGCGAGGCGGACGCGAAAGACGGCCACCTTGAGGAGGAGGACGACGGAATGGAGTCGGCGGCCTTTTCGGCGGAGACGCCGGAGAAGCTGCCGTCGCCGTTCGGGGCCGCGTTCCGGAGCGCCGCCAGGAGTCACTCGGCGCCGTTCACGGGTGAGTCGATTGGCCGCCATTTGAAAGCAATAGCTTAGCCTCATTTCCCATTGGTTGATTCGAAAATAAAAAAGAGCTGTTTTGGTCTCCAGGCCCGTTTGTCAGCGTCTTGCTGTCCCGGCTGGAGAACATGCTGGAGAACCCGCTGCACATTAACCTACTGCTGACGGGCATCCTGGCGCAACTGGCCGCTTACCCGCAGCCGCTGCTGCGCTCCTTCCTTCTCAACACCAACTTGGTCTTCCAGCCTTCCGTTCGCTCGCTCTACCAGGTAAAGTGCTTCCTTGTGCTCCATTCAAATAAGGCTTCAAAATCATTGTCATTGCAGGTCATGTGTGTTACTGTGTATTATCTTATGTGTATACTACATTCAAATAAGGTTTAAAAAAACAATCATTGCGATAAAAAAGTGGTCCCATACGCCATGTGTCATGTGTAACCCTCCAAATTTAAATATAAATAATTGTAATAACAAATTAAAAACCAGTTTCTCTTGTGTTAAATCATAAGTGACAAGCCAAAAAGAGGAACATTGCAATTAATTATGATAAAAAAAATATTGTAATAAAAAAGTGGTCCAATTTATTAATATAATAATGATAATAATTATATTTTTTATTATCATCAGAAATATTGTTGTTATTAGTATTATGACTGATTTTAGTAATATTATTAGTTGTTATTATTATTATTATGAATATTATTATTAATAATTTGTATCATTATTATGAATATTATTTTTGTTATTATTATTATCAATTATTATTGTTATTAATTTGTATCATTATTATGACTATTCTTATAATTACTATTTATTATTATGAATATTATTAATATTAATTTAATAATTATTAATATTATTATTATGCCTATATTGCTCACCTTGGAATTTTCTTGTCTTGTTCATATTGTTTAGAAATATTCTGTCATGGGCAAAATGAACCATAACCCTCAACGATGACTTAATCGGCCAAGTTAGCCCAAACGAATGAGCGACATTAGCTAGGTAGACTGTCTTTTTTTTAAAAGCCACGTCTCTCCGGCAGGTCCTGGCCACGGTGAAGAACCGAATCGAGCGACTGTCCGCCACCAGCGAGGACTTTCCCGAGCTGATCGTGGCGGCGCAACACTGGCTGCTCACCAGAGACACGCTCTACGGAGAAGCAGGTGACATACAAAACAAAACAAACAAACATTCGCTACGCTAGCTCGCTAACGCCACCCGACCCGTCGTCCTCAGACATAAACAATCGCACGCGGAGCGGCGGGATCCTGAAAAGCTCGCCGCCGCTGCCGCTTCCCAAGTCCATCTCGGCCGAGCGCTCCGACGTCTTCGGCACCGTCCTCTTTGGCGAATTCCTCAAAGAATTGGCCGCCTTGGCTCAAGAGCACTCCATTTTGTCCTACATTCCCATGGAAGAGTGAAGCCACACCCCTCAAAAGTTTTATTTTGATAGGTCAACCACCAAAAATAGGTCAGCCCTTCCTTTGTATATTTATTTTTTTGTAGCATTTCCCGGCCCTTCACGTCAATCGTCTCAGGGTGGGCGGCCATTTTGGCTCTGGTGTTAGCGACGTTAGCATGGGCCAGCGCGAAATAGCTTTTCTCGTCTGCGTTATATTTATCTTTTATTGTAATTCATCTATTTATCTGGGGGAAATAGACGTTTAAAAGCTATGGTCAAGTCAATTTATTGGCGTCAATGTTCAAATTTGCTAAATTGATGAGGGTTTTTAGCGGTTTATTTCAATATTTTGGTATTGGGGAGTTTTATTTATTAGCACAGCGCAGTTTATGCTAGCATTTGTCGCCATTGCTAGCATTTGCTCCACTTTCAAGCATATTAACAGTTTTTTGGGGGCATTTTGTTCAGGTAATTTTTAGTTCAAATCCATATCTGAGGTAAATTGTAATATTATTTACCTAGCAGTTGAATTTGTCTGTTTTTAAAGTTCATTTATGGTTTTAAAGTCTTGCCTAAAGTCACATTTTAGTGCCTAAGTGGATAGCAATCAATCAGGAATGATTGAAAAATATGACAATCAACTTGATACGTGTTTTAAATACATTTTACGTTAAAAAAAGAGATATATTTTGAAAATGACTTCTTGAACCTACCAATGAATGTAGTAAATTTTTAATTCAGTGCTTGAAATATTGTTGCTGATAACATTTTACAGGCAAATAAAAGCTGGAACGCAGTTTTGATAGTTTTCTTCATTAGTTCTGAGGAAAGGATGCTCATTAATCTACTAGACTTTAAGCAATAAAAAAAAAATTCTCCAATAAAAGCCTTACTATGTCATTTTTCAAGAAAAAAAGTCTTAAATTGCCTTAATATATAATTATTCAATGAAAAAATAGCCTTATTATACATGGTCTCTTCTTAAAAGAAAAAAAAGCCTTAGTATACATGGTCATTTTTTTCAACTAATAAAATTCTTAATATTCATGCTCATGCTAAAACTTTTTTTAAAAGGAAAAATAGCCTTACTATACATGGCCTCTTTTTTATTAAGGAAAAACACTTTTTTTCAACAAATAAAAGCCAAAACATTCATAGTAATGGTCTTTTTTATTATTTTAAATGAAAAATTGCCTTACTGTACAATAGTCTCTTTATTAAAAGAAAAAAAGCCTTGCTGCTATACATGGTCATTAATTTAAACTAAAGCCCTGCTAACTCTGGTCAACTTTATTTTGAAACAGCCCATTTACGACGATCATTTGGGTATTCCAATGGCATCATGGAATTTCCGAAATGAGTTCCAGCAGAATGTCCCGTACGACGAGCGGGTCGGCCCGCCCGTTGGTCTCCTTCCGAACGGCGCCGATTAACCTGTTCACCACTTTCTTGTGGCCCTCTCGGAAAGCCAGCACCTAAAAGGGAACCAAAAAACCCCACCATTGAATATTAACAAAACAAGCATTTGCAGTCCATTCAAAGAGCGAGTCCCGACCTCATGCGGATGCGAGTCCACCACTCGAGCGCAGAGGCGCCGTAGCTCCTCGGCGTCACCGACGAGGCTCAGGTCCTGCTCGCCGATGATCTGGGCCGCCGTCTTGGCGCCCGCGTGCTTCCACATCTCCTGGAAAACCTGACCGTGGCGAGGGACCGTCAAGATGGAGGACACTTGGACAAAGTGGGTGGACCGTTGCGCTAGCTAGCTAGCTAAGTTCTCCTTTTGTATTTACAGATTTTGATGCATGTGTGTGTGTGTGTATTTTTGAGTGCGAGTAGTGACCTGCTTGGCAACAGAAGATGAGATGCTTCCCACTTGGAGAAGCTCCAGGAGCTGTGCCATGGCGGACGGAGACACGGGGCTGGAATCACACCATCATCATCATCATCATCACACAATTCCTCATTACGAGGTAAAAAGAAAACTCAAACACTCCTTTCACTGTTTCTAAAAATGCCTGAAAGATTTTTTAACACAAGCATTAGCGCAACATGTGTAGTAACAAAAAGGAGCTTCCAAAATACAGTATTACTCTGAATATAAGACGACCCCCACTTTTTCCAGACTCAAATTTGAAAAAAGACTTTTTGAATACCAAATTCAAATTTATACACTAAAAATAACGACAGTACATCTGACTGAAGCTTTAAATGTAATTATACTTGACAATAAAGGCATTCAATTCAATTAACTTTAAATCACCGGTGTCAAAGTGGCGGCCCGGGGGCCAAATCTGGCCCGCCGCATCATTTAGTGTGGCCCGGGAAAGTAAATCATGAGTGCCGACTTTCTGTTTTAGGATCAAATTAAAATGAAGAGTATAGATGTATATTAAATTTCCTGATTTTCCCCCTTTTAATCAATAATTGTCATTTTTTATCATTTTTTTCTGTGTTTTTAGTTCAAAAATCATTTTGTAAAATCTACAAATATTTAAAATAAAGTTAAAATAAACATTGTTTTAGATCTATAAAAAACTGAATATTCAGGGCCTTTAATCCAGTTCATTTACTCCATTTATAAAAAAATAATCTAAATATTATATCTAAAATGGTCCGGCCCACATGAAATCGAGTCTGACACCCTTGCTTTAAATGCTTTAAAAGTATCCAGTGCCATCTAGTGTTGTGAATGGGTACAATGTCGAGACGCCGATTTTAAGACGCTCGACACTTTTAAAAATCTTATTTCAATGCAAAATACATCGTCTTATATTCGGATCAATGCGGTCAGTCGGTTTTCCTTATGTATTTCCCTCTCATTTCATTCGGGGGTGTGGGAGGAGGGAAAAATTAAAAAAAAGACTGTAAAATGACTTGCACTTGCATCTTCAACGCTCACCTTTGACGGACGTTCAAGTCTTGTTGTTTGAGCAGCGTCAGCAAGTCGTTGGTCAACCAGCCAATCACCTTGCGGGGCTCCCGATGGGTGGATTTCAGCACCCGCTCAAAGTATTCCAGCAGTCCTTCCTCGTTCTGAGCGATCACAAAAGAGGCGGAGAGTGACTTGGGGGATTCGAACACGGCCGTCGGTGCGATGTCGGACCAGCAGGACGTGGACGTGCTCGGGGAGGATGTGGTACTTCTCCACCAGGCGCTCTCTCCTGGCGGCGGGAAGCTCGGGAAGCTCCGCCCGTAGGTTTGTTACCACCACCGCCTGGCGGACGTCGGCGCCCGGGGGGACGGAGGCGGGGTCCGGGTAGACGTTGAGGGGTGGGAGGTTGGGTTCGGGCATGAACCTGAACCACAAAACTTACTCTTACTACTTTTTTTCCCCATTTAGGACAACCAGTAATTATCTTTTTAAAATCTTTTTTTCCTCTTAAGTAGGAACTACTATGTTCTTATTTTTTAAACTATTTTCTAAAAATATTATTTTAACGATTTTTCAAAAATATTATTTTAACGATTTTTTAAAAATATTTTTTTACCGATTTAAAAAAAAAAAAATTAAACGATTTTTTAAAAATATTTTTGTACCAATTTTTTTTAAAAAATATTTTTTAACAATTTAAAAAATACGTATATTTTTAACAATTTTTTATGTTTTTTAAATTGGAAAGAAACATTGCTTCTAAGTATTTTAGTTATACTATAGTTAAATCATTACGTTTTTTTTATTTAATGTTTAATTAAAGGGCAAGAGTAACTGTTCAAAGACAAAAAAGGAAAAGGCTATAATATTCTCTCTATTTTTAATTCTTTTCTTTAATTGGAAAAAAAACATGGTTTCTAAAAGTTTAAGTTTTATAATGAAATAATATTCTCTCTTTTTCTTTTTATATCAAGCAAATGCAGAGGGTCCTCACCTGTAGTCCTGAAGACCCTCTTTGTCCCTCATGGACACGGTTATCCTACAAAAAATAAAAAATAAATAAAAATAAAACAGGAAGAAGTGACAGGCTGCCAGACAAAATGGCCGCTCTCACCCCGATTTGGCGTCATAGGACCGAGTCTCGTTTTGCACGCTTTCCCCACGCCGCAGGACGTCCATCTGTCTCCGAATCTCGAAGTCTACGCACAAAACGAAACCCACAAATTACCACGTATTGCCAAATACGACCGACGTTGCTAATAAATACGCATCGTGAATAAAAACAAAAACAAAACAAAAACAAAAGCATACTTACCAATAGCCTTGGCCAGATATCGAATACTGTTGATGTTTTTCACCTCGGTCCTGACGCCCAGCGCCTCGCCGGGTCGGTGCACCGACACGTTGGCGTCCACCCTCAATTGTCCCTCTGAGAAAAAAGTCTCTTTGTAAATTATTTTTCATGTAATCATTAATAGAAAAAAGTCAATAGAAAAAAAAACGAAAGCTTGTGAAGGTAGTGTATATGACCGTATTTTCTGAACTATAAGTCACACTTTTTTTTTTTTTTAACCCTGTGAAAATGACGCGATTTGACCCGATTTCCTGTTAATTCATTCCTTTTCTGTACCGCTTTATCCTCACTAGAGTCTTGGGGTGCCGGAGCCTATCCCAGCTGACTTTGGCCACGAAGCGGGGGACTCCCTGAATTGGTGGCCAGCCAATCGCAGGGCACGAGGAGACAAACAACCAACAAAGTTAGCATCCAATTGGCCTAGCTCGGGACAAGTTAGCATCCAACTAGCCTAGCTTGGGACAAGTTAGCATCCAATTAGCCTAGCTAGGGACAAGTTAGCATCCATTTAGCCTAGCATGCATCCCCGGAGGAAACCCACGCAGCCCTGGGGAGAACAACCTGGATTTGAACCCAAGTCCACAGAACTGTGAGGCCAACATGCTAACCACTCACCCACCGGACTGCCGATTTCCCGACCTATGCGGCAAAATAAAAGTTAAAAAATGGCGTTTCTTACCCGCCATATTCCCGCGACAGGTCCCGAGCGCCTGCAGGATGAGCTGCAGCTCCCTGACGGCCGCCGCCGCCTCCTGGCCGCACGTCATGTCGGGCTCCATCACCAGCTCCATCAGACCCACGCCTAAGGTGGGGGGCACGGTCGGACCGGATCCCCTCGGATCGGGGTCGGCTCGGCGGCTCTCACCCGCTCGGTTGAGGTCGACGAGCGTCTGTCCGCGGTCGTCGTCGTGCAGGCTTTTGCCGCTGTCCTGCTCCAGCTGGATCTGCTTGATGCGCACCTTCTTGCGGACCACCTGCTGGCGTTTCTTGCCGTCCAGGAGGCTGTAGCACAGTACGCCATCCACCGCCAGAGGGCGCCGTTGCTGCGTGATCTGGTAGCCAGCCTGACACAAAAAGTTAAAGGTTTATTTTTCAGGGGCGCTGCAATTTTACATCTGCACCATTTTGGTCAAAAATATTCGGACTGTTTCTCATTCGGTAGAATGGTGAAAAGTCTGAAAGGTTTTTACCGTTGTGGTAAAAAGGTTGAAAATAATTGTATTTGTGTAATTACAGTAATCCCTCGAATATCGCGGACAATGGACCCCATGGCCACAAGAAGACAAAGGACTTGGACTAAAAGTCCTATTAAACTGGTTTTTGGGGGTTTATATCAAGCGAAGAGGAACTATTTTCACTGTGAGTACAATATTTACAGTATTTACATTATTATACATATACACATTATATTTAGATATTAATAAATGAGTCTTGATATGCTGATAGCTGTAATATTTCATAAATATACACTTTTCGATCACTGTACTTGTGTACCTGGATGGGGTGGATCCTTTGGGGGGTCATTACGTTTTTTTGAGTCGGTCTAACATTATAAATTGACAAGTAATTGTTTATGGAATTAATTTTTGATCCAAAACTTATTACTCATTATTTTTGTAACAAACAGGTGACATAATATTTGTAGTTGAACTTTTCCCAGGATGGTTTTTGGTTCCAAAGACCATTTCGAGCTAAAATGTCAACCCTAAAATACAATTACAGTAAACAATGTAACATATCTTTGAACCAATGAAATATTTCTATTTGTTGGAAAAATAATTGGTGATTAGTCAATTTCGTAAATAATGTTGAGCCCTCGTTTATAGTGATTAGGGAGAAAGAATATAGAAATAGGAGGAAAATGGAGCTCCTAAACGGCAGCTGTCAATTAAAATGCAACACATTTTCACTCTCAAGGTTTCCTTTTTCTTCCTGAAAAGCTGGAGAATAATTAATATTTCATCTGCTTCTCGTATTCCTTGCGCTGCCCCCGCGGTGCCTGCGTTGCCTTGGCAACCGTGGCGTATAATGTGAGAATAAAAAATAAAAAAATTGAATGGTCCAGCTCACAAGGGAAGCAGAGATGCATTTGGAATATGAAAATTTTCAAGTTTCTAAACAAGGAAGGCTTTCCCAAAAAGTTGCCAAGCTAAAATAGATTAATCTGTGGTAATTTATTACAGCCTGAATTAAAACTGAAAACTTGTTTTGAATACTAACCGGCATATCGGCGTAGAAATAGTGCTTCCTGTCAAATAGCGATGTCTCGTTGATGCGGCAGTTGAGCGCCAAGCCCGTCGTTACGGCTGCTTCCACGCATCGTTTGTTCAGGACCTGCTCGGATAAAAACGCTGTTTAATGGGAAATTAAAAATGATTTTAAGATGCTCGGGATGAGAACTCTTACGGGTAACGTGCCGGGCAAGGAGGCATCGAAAAAGGATACCAGAGAGTTGGGAGGCGATAAGAATTGGACGGCCGAGCCGGAGAACATTTTTGTTCGGGAGTGAATCTGGGCGTGGATCTCCAGGCCGACCACGCCTTCCAGGTGTGTGTCAACACTGTAAAATTAAAGTATTTTAATAAATAGGAATATAAATAACAAATAGTTGTGTTACTACTGGGATAGAATTGCAAAGTTCATTGAAAAAAAAGGCTTTTCCAAATGAAGCTGTAAAATACTCTTGCAAATTTGAACGTGAATGCAACATCATAACAGATAGTAAACGAAATAAATAAACAAACTATATATATATGGCGAATCGGCAGGCAACCTGGCTGTATTGTAAATGTATGTATGTAGCATGTCATAACTGTAACTGGAATGCATCTCGTTGTAAAAAGTACAATATACAACGTATTTATATGTATTTTTGTATAATGACAATAACATTTTTAAATATCAACAAGAAGTGAAAGAAAGTTTTCAAATATCAACAGGAAGTGATTGACGCGCATGCGCATTTCATGCTCAGAGCATGACGACATTAGCAATCGACGATGACGTTTTCGTCTGCGACCGGTGACCGAGACGATCCGCTTTAGAGCCGAAATGGGTAAGACGAGATCGGTTTTTACATAAAACGTATTTTAAACAAAATTAATACCCCCGACATATGTTGTAATGCGGCGTACACAATTTGAAATGATCAAAAAACGTGTAAGTTGATAGGTATGCTCCTATTTAGCAGTGATAGGCTTTAAATAAGCTAGGTTAGCCATAGCGCAACAAATATAACACAATTTTATCGTTTTCACCAACCTTTTACTGTTGTGCAGGAGCTGACTATCATTTCGCGAAGATTCTAAATTTAACCCCCGAACTGTAAAATACGTATTAGGACACCATTGTAACGTTCTTTTAATCATTTTGTATCGAAATGTTGCAGCCACTGTGGAGGCTGCCATGTTGGTTTATGAAGGTAGGTTATATGTGGGAACTGTAGTAAAAATGAGCAAGTTTAAACTACAAATCCCAGGTAGGAAAAGATAATGTATGGTCGCGTTGACGCTGTATACACATCATAAAGTTGTATAATAGGATTAAAAAGGTGGTAACGTTACAAGAACAATGTAAGTCATGGCCGGAAAAAAAAATACACAACAAATGTGTTATTTTCTCAAAGATAGCAAAATATTGAGGGTGTTTTGACATAAGGGTGTTATCCATGAATATGTGGACTGCGGTGAAAACAAAAAAATAGTGAAGTTACGAGGGTAAAAAAAATGAAATATGACGTAAATAGTATACTATATACATTGGTTTTGGAAAGACCCTCCCGCGCATACACAGAAACTGGGGCGTGTAGTTTTTGAAGCACATGACGCACGTGAGCTAGCGAGATTTAAACTACAAGTCCCAAAGTGGTGTACTTCCGGTTTGACCATTGGCGGGAGCGGTCATAGCGTGGATTCCAAGGCAAAGCGTTTCAACATGATGGCAAGAAATGGACAGAAACTTGGAGATTCTACGGTGGACGGAACCGCTCCACGGGCCGGTACCGCATCGGAAGAGCGTTTCACATTTAGCCCGCAGCCGAGCGTAGAAGATATCCGTCGCTTGCAAGCCGAGTTCACCGACGAACGCGACTGGAACAAGTTCCACCAGCCCCGTAACCTGCTCCTGGCCATGGTGGGCGAGGTAGGCGAAGTCTCGGAGCTCTTCCAGTGGAAGGGCGAGGTGGCCGAGGGTCTGCCCGACTGGAGCGACTCGGAGCGGGAGCAACTCGCCCACGAGCTGAGCGACGTGTTCATCTACCTGGTGGAACTGGCCGAGAAGTGCCGTGTCGACTTGCCCCAAGCTGTGCTCCGCAAAATGGCCCTGAACAGACTCAAGTACCCCGCCAGCAAGGTTCACGGCTCGGCCAAAAAGTACACCGAATACAAGGACTGATTTTCAGTCGTTTTTGGACTTTTGTTCGTGCCAAACACGACTTCGGCTGCTGTTTTGACATCTTGAATGGACTTTCAACGTGCTCAAAGCTACTTTTTTTCATTTTAAAACTTTTATTATTGATATTATTTCTTGGTTCATGTCAAGGGCGACTTGTTTTGTATTACATGAGCTCGAGCTTTTGTTAAAGCGCATCACCCAAGTAAAAGTTATTTAACAAACTTAACCTTTTTGGATTATTGCCGTTAAAAGGTCTTTTTTTACACGACAAACAAGGTCTTCGATATTACCTTGTATATTCGCCTTTTAGATCTGAAACATTTTAGACAACGGCTGAGGGAGATAATTTTTTGGTGATGTCTTCGTTTGGAATTCCAGCTTTGATTTAAAAGAATAAAGACGATTTGGCGAGAAGAGTACACTACTTGTAATGTCATTTTTTGAAGACAGGTATTATTCCTTATGAAAACATTTTTCAATGACAATTGAATAGAATAAATATGAAGAATTAGGTTCACCATCATGAGATGTGCCCACCTTGGCCACCAGGCGGCAGTGCAATACTCTAGTCAAGTAGCCACAAGCCATTGTTTTCTATTTAAAAATCAAGACGTTGGAAACATACTTTTTGAATTATATATAGTGTTTGTAGTTAGACTTTTAAACGTATTCATAGTATATTTGTTGTATTTTAACTAAAAAATTAAAAACACTTAACTATAAAACAACTGTAGCCTATGAAACAAATTATCTGATTTCTGTAATCAATAATAAAATAGTTCAAGAATACTGAGTCAATTTTCAGGTAAGTTTTTTTTTAATTCTAGTACACATTAACAACAAAATATAACAATAATAACATTAAAGAACACATGAATGTAGTCATATAAAATGAAAGCTCAAGACTGGCATCAATAAATCCAAAATTAATCATCACTAATACAATAAGAGGGATTATATTTAGCCCCCAATGCTACATAGTTACCAACTTTTAGGGCAAGTACACCTTCAAAGTTCGTATCTACAAGAACAATAACAACAGGTATCGCCTTCATCCTGTAAAAATAATTGATAATTGTCTTTTGTGGCGACCCAGATGTCGCCTTTACAACCAGGATGCTAACGGCTAGCAGCCGAGTGCATTTTGTGTTATTTCTTTGCATTAAGCTAGCACATTTAGCAATTTTTTGAAGCAACCCTTTGCCAAAACTCCTAAACATGAGAGTCACGATCATCTGAGGGGAAAAAAACATCATAAAAATCATTTTGGCTGCTGCCAGAGAGATGTTTACTGCTCTTTGCCTCCGTGCTGATCAAAGCGTCTCACGCGAAAGCTTTTTCTGGGATTGCATGGGCAGCACGCCGGCCTCCATTTGCCATCTCAGAGTGACGGATGCCTGCTATTGACGGATCAAAGCGGCGTTCCGCTCTCGTTTTTGAAGCGCCCAAGCGACGAGGGGAAAAGTTCAATTAGGGAGCGCGACATTTGTCCGTAACGCTAGCTTAAAACGAGCAGACGACCAATCCATTTCAAGTGTCACGATGCAGTCAGTAGGTAAAACATTAATTCATTCATTTTCTGAACTTCTTATCTTCACAAGGGTCGCGGAGGGTGCTGGAGCATACCCCAACTAACTCCAAGCAGAATCGCAGGGCACAAGGAGACAAAGAGTGCTAAATTAGCCTAGCATGCATCTTTTTGGAACGTGAGAGGAGAGCGGAGTACCCGGAGAAAACCCACACAGGCCCGTGAAGAACATACAAACTCCACAAGTGGACCGACCTGGATTCAAACCCACTTATTGGTAAGTTAAATTTTAAATCTATATTCTAGTTAATACATTTTAAACTGTTTGCTTGATGGTGGTTAGGGCGTCGGCCTCACAGTTCTGGGGTCGTCGGTTCGATCCAAGCTTGGAGTTTGCATGTTCTTGTGTGGTTTTTCTCTGGGTATTCCGGTTTACGTCCCATAAACATGCAAGCTAGGCTAATTAGACGCTAAATTGTCACTAGCGGTGAGTCTGATTGGTTGTTTGTCTCCTTCTCCCCGCGATTGGCCGGCCACCGATTCACCGCCTGGTTCCCGTATCTCGCCGAGACAGACTCCGGCACCCCCTGCGACCGTTGTAAGGATAAGCGGTTCAAAGAAATGACGGAATGCTTACATAAAACCAATTCGGGGTGTCGCCCGCCTGCTTCCCAAAGTTGGCTGAGGTTCCCAACACACTTGTGAGAATGAATGAATGATTTTTTAATGATTATTTTCTATGGCCTTCACTTGAACCACAAAAAAAAATGTGAGAAATAAATCGCTGACGTGGTCCTGGCGGCGTCGATAGTGGCACGCATTGTACTTGAAATGCACTCCATCTGAATGGCCTCCAAGGCTCAAAGACACTGTTGCTACGAAGCGCTGTTGCTAGGGAGGAGGCGGTGGCGGTGGCGCCGTCAACAGAACCCCCCACCCCACCCCTCCAGATGCAGACCACCAAAACGGGGGAGCCCTTCCTCCTCTCGCCGTCAATCCGACGCAGGGGGAAAAGTCAGTAAAGTCTGGAGAAAATAGGGCAGTAAATATGACGGTTAGTCTGATTTTTTGGCTTTTTCTAGTTCAAGGGTGTCAGACTCGGGTTGGTTCGCGGGCCGCGTTAACGTCAACTCGATTTCATGTGGGCCGGACCATTTTAGATATAATATTTATATATATATATATTTTATAAATGAATTAAAAGAACTGGATTAAAAGCCCTGAATATTCTGTTTTTATAGATCTAAAACTGTTTATTTGAGCTTTTTAAATATATTTTTAGATTTTACAAAATGATTTTTGAACTAAAAACACAGAAAAAATGGATTAAAAAATGACAATTATTGATTTAAAAGGGGGAATATCGGGTAATTTAAAATACATCTATACTCTTCATTTTAATTTGATCCTAAAACAGAAAGTCGGCACTCATGATTTACTTTCCCGGGCCGCTCAAAATGATGCGACGGGCCAGATTTGGCCCCCGGGCCGCCACTTTGACACCTGTGTTCTAGTTGAACTGAAGCAGAAAGCGATTGGACATCCCTTCCTGTCAATGGCACTGAATGTTTGTTTGTTAAATTGGGTGGGGGTTGTCCTTTAAAACACTCCCTTTGAAGACATTCTTCAAATCCATCATCTTTGATTCAAGGTTGTCTTCAGATGCTTCAACGCAAACTCTGCCTCTGATTGGTCGTCTTCATTCGCAATTTCCTTCAACTGCACCTTTCTTTTTCCTGCTTGGAAATGCTGTCCTGATTCCAAATTCCCTCGGCACGCCGTTCCTTTTCACAATAAGAGACGTCCTTCAAACGGCAACCTTCTTCCAATGGCTTTTCCAAAGGTGTTCTCAATTGCAAAGTCCACCAGGTTTTTCAAAAAGGCTTCTTCTCCCGTTAAACGGCCTCTCATTTTTCACCGCGGTGGCTCATTTGGACGCGCTAGCGCCGGCCCAGCGTCGCCGCGGCCACGGGCCGGTTACCTAGCAGCGTCGGCGGCCGGTAGGGAACGCGTTGACGTTTCACTCCGGCATAGCGATGAGGCTGGCCGAGAAAGGAAAGCCCAATTTGCCATTGTGATGGAGTGCGGCGCGGATGGCGACCCGCCTCGCCTCGCCTCGCCTCGCCTCGCCTCGGGCGCCTTTGTCCACGCGCCCATTTGTCTTGCGGCATTTTTCTGCCCGGGTCATCACTCGGGCGCCACTTCCTTTTTTTTATTTTATTCTCTTTCATTCCCTTTCCTCACTCACCCACTCATTGGCCGGCTTCACTACGAAGGAGAAAACCCGAGAAAAAAACTCACAGAAATCAATCAAAAGTTCAGCGCTTACACTTTTTCCACAACGGAAAAAAAAACGTATTTTTTTTATTTCATTCATTCATTTTCTGAACCGCTTAGGGTCGTGGGGGGTGCTGGAGCCAATGCAGGTGTGTGTGTGTGTGGGGGGGGGTCGCCCGGCCAATCACAGGGCACAAGGAGACGAACAACCAATTAGTCATAGCTAGGAATAAGTTAGCACAGAATTAGCCTAGCATGCATTTTTTTTGGGATGTGGGAGGAAACTGGAGCACCCTGGGAAAACCCATGCAAGACCGGGGATAAAAATGCAAACTTCGCACGCTGCGGACCGACCTGGGATCGAACCCTCGACCCCAGGACTGTGAGACCAATCCGCTAACCGACTGGCTGCCTTTAAAGAAAAAAACAATAATATTTTTTAATTGTAATAGTGTCACTTTTAATTTAATTGTCATTAAAAAATCTAAAGAGCAAGAACATGTCAAAAAATATGTTAGTACAAGTTTAAAGAATCCATTAGAATAAAGAGAAATTAATTAAATTAGAATATATCAATAAAATACATTAATATGCTCAACATATTAAAAAAAAAAATATATTTTTTATAAATGAATGAAATATATAATATGTCCTTTTCTTTGTATGTTTAGAATAAAGATAAATGAATTAAATGAGTATGTATCAATAAAATAAATAAATATGCTCAATATATTTAAAAATAAAAAATATATATCCTTTTCTTTGTATGTTTAGAATAAAGATAAATTAATTAAATTAGTATATATCAATAAAATAAATAAATATGCTCAATATATTTAAAAAAATAAAAATAAATAAATAAAATATATATATGTCCTTTTCTTTGTATGTTTAAAATAAAGATACATGAATTAAATTCGTATATATCAATAAAATAAATAAATATGCTCAATATATTTAAAAAAATAAATAAATAAAATATATAATATGTCCTTTTCTTTGTATGTTTATGTCCACGATAACTCAAAAACGAATAAAGGCATCTTCAAACTTTCACCTTTGTAATATGAAACAAAAGATTCAATTGGGGGTCAAAGGTCAGAAAGGAAAACTTACGATAGTTAATATGATGAGGAAGGGGGTCAAAGGTCACAGAGATTAGCTCTAACTTTGAATTTGGAAGCTTAGGCGGAAAGCGACTCTCGTAGTAAGATAAATATGCAGTTTTTTTAATTGTAATTTTTATTTATGTTTTTCTCACCCCTAAGGTGACGCAAACCCAATTTATTCAATTCCTTAATGTATCGTGCGCGTTCTGGATTACGCGGTCCATCGATACGATTGGCCTCCGTTCCTGGAGAAGCCCCGCCTTCCCTTTTGAGCAGCGACACCCCGGCGTCCGCGGGGAGGCCGCCTTTAATTATCGTACACGGCGTCGTCTCAAATGACCTAATAATTGCTTTTCTCTCGCGCCGCGCGAGCAGGAAATTGAGTTAGGGATCGATGCCTTTGCCACATATTTCATCACTGGCGGGAAAAAACATCAAAACATCTGTTAATGGGAAACATTTTCACGCGCCGTTTGACGCCGACGGCGCTAGCTTAGCTCGGACGTCCGTCGCCGTCACGGCCGCTTGAACGCGATCGAGTCTCTTGGGTGGCCTGGATTGGACGTCTTAAATCTAGATTTAAGTGGAATAAGTGAGGGTGAAAAGGGCGCATCGTTATAGTTTTAGTGGAGGCGCTATTCTCCTGGGGCTTTGAAACATAAGGAGAACTACTGTAGAAGTGGAAAAGTCTTGGTATATTACTTTTTGGGAGGGGTGTATTAAAATCAAAAATACTTTTTATGTATACATTTATAACAGTTTATCTTATTATATGTAAAAAAATCATCTTTTTGATGATTTAAACCCATAAATATGAGGTGACATCATGCGAGTGTGAACAGGGTGCATCTTGATTTTCATTTTTTTATTTGAATCTCCTCAAAAGTAACAGAAACTGACTATTATAGAAGTGAAAATGTCTTATTTTTATCTTTCAGCATTAATTTTGGATATATTATTTGGGATGTTCATCCATTTAGTCAGGTTTTTAAAAAAAATTGTCAGGGTTTATTTTTAATTTATAGTCGATAATTAATATATACGTATTTATTTTTTATTTGGTTCATTTAAAAAAATAAAACAAATATTTAGTCATGGGAAATTAATATGAATTAATAATTCACCAATATTTCAGTATTTTTTTGTCATTAATCAATATATACATTTTTTTTATTTGGTTCATTTAAAAAAATAACACATTTATTCATGGGATATTAATATAAATTAATAATTCACCAATATTTAAATAATATTATATCTTCACATTTAACGTCAAACATGTCAGTGACATTTTTTGTAACATTTTCAACGCAGGTATAAAAATAATTATGATTGAAATACCCTGCCTGGAAAAACCCAGACCCAAACCCATTGAGCATGAAACCAACTTTAATAAAAAAATTCAAAATTCAAGTACATTTGAAAAACTATACAAAAAAATCTCTTTAAAAGAGCCATTGTGAAAAACGCCAATGTCTTGTGAGCCAATCGTACTCTGCCTAAAATCGGAGACACCCGGACAAAAGCCAGGGCGCCCGAGAGGGCAAATACACCCCCCCTTTATTGAAGGGGTGCCACCCAGAGGGCGCCGTTCCCACCGCCGTCCAACACGTCCCAGATGGGCCCAAAGAGGCCCGGAGTACCGTCATTGTTGTGAAATATGAACTGTATTTTTATATTTAATCATGCACCCTTCTGCACTCTTATGATTTTAGTCACTAGAATAGAATTTTTACTGACACCTACAGGTCAAGGCCTGTCATCACTTTGTATATACACACCCCTTTTTCTGGTCCCGCCTCCGCCTAAACTTCTATTAAATACTATAACCGACCAACTGGACGGCGTATCTGGATGGGAGGCCTCGAGGTGGTCGCTTGGCTCTGTCGAGCGCTGACCCCTTCTTAGGAAGGGTGGGGGCTAGCCAAGGGGGCTAGCCAAGAACAAAGGAAGCGGACCGAGCGGCGACCATTTTGAGAGCCATCGAGATGGGGCCTCTTGTTCAGATAACCTCCATTCGGCCGGGAGCTAAAAACTACCACGTGTTTTGCTGCTTCCTCTGTATAAAGATGATTGTCGAGGCAAACCAGCTTTGACATTTTGGTGCCTGAAACCCGAGATTCTTCTCTGCTTTCCGGCCACGGCAGATCGACAGAAGGATGGATGGCTTGACGTCGGCTACTCCGGCCTTGAGAGAGGGCGATCTGGCCTGCTGGCCCGGGAACAGATTACGAATTATCCTTTCGTACAGAGGAGGCACCAAAAAACGGTAAGGCACTTTTTAAAATTAATTTGTAGAATCTAACCCACCAAGTCCCAAAAAGAAAAGTTGCGTATACTCTTCTCTGTGTGTCGGAGATTCTTCTTTCTGTGTGTCGGAAAGACATTTTTCTGTGTGTCGGAATAATGTTTTAATAGTATACAGCACGATAAAAGGCTGTGTGTCGGCCATCTGCCTGGAAAGCAGACAAAATGGGAGGTAGCGCCTCCCCGCGAAGGGACTTCGAGGGTTGTGTTAAAAATATAGAAGAAATATATTGTCATACAGTGCCAAGATAATGAAAGAGCTCGATATAAAGAAAAAAAAAAAAAAGAAATAGAATAAAACTATAAACGCATGCAAGTAACCTTCATATGAATAGATATATATATAAGTACGCTATGACGCGTTCATAAACGATATAAGTATGATTGCCGCGAAAAATAGGAGTTTAATCGGCGAAAAAAGAATATTTGGACGGATAAAAATAAGTATTTAAGAGAGGGTGAATTGGAACAGGATGGTGGGGGGGGTTGAAAAGCAGACCACATGTGAGAGGAAAAATGGCCGAGCCCACAGACAAAGAGAAAAATGGCGGCGAGCCAACTGAAGTTAAAACTGCCTTTCTTCCCCAGCGTTCCACTAACCCAAGAAGATATATATATATTAGGCCTGTTCAACAACAGTGCCCCCCTTTGCTCAGCCCACTCTTCGTGCCAGGTTCCACTCGCAGAGGCCAGGAGCACGAGGGGGGGGATTGGGGGACTGGAATGCAAGAAATCTCAGGTTACATCTCACATTCCACACGATGAGCAAGGAGGAGGAGTGATGAAGAGACATGAGCAGAGAGAGTAATAGAAAGAAAATAAGACAGAAAATTGACAATATAACATATTAGTGACAAATTATGGGTCCTCTAATAAACACTGAAATTTATCATTAGGAAATGATTAAGAAATTGCTAAGTAGAAGGTTAGTTTCTCTAAATTTTAATTGTGGTAAGAGTGAGCTACAAAAAATGGCTCTTATATTAAATAAGCATAGTGCTTGGAGCAGAACAGCAATTCAACAAGTGCAATTTAGCTATCTTAGCAAATAGAGAGGGATTTGCGATTTAGACTTAAGGATTAGGAATCATCCAAATTATTAATGATATCAAACATGAAGACAATGCAGAAATGGCATTGATCCAAATTATTAGGTAAAATGTAGCTGGCAAGTTTAGATAAAATAATTAATTTAGGATAGGCATAATTTCGCTGAGATGCAATAAACATCATGACTTGTCACCAGTGCACGGGTGGCAATTCATTGTTTTGCCCATCAACAGGTGGAATATGTTTTAGCGTGGTTCATATTAATGACCATTAGAATATTAATTGCATTAGAATCGAACAATTGATGCCAACCAAACAACATTGACCTATTTCCTTTTAGAATGACTTGCCATGACACAGCGAAAGGTGGTTAGCTGCCAAGAAGCCCCAGGACTGGGGATGGCGCTCTTCACCAGTGATAAAAAAAATTTGCAGACCACGGATGTCTGAAAATGAGTGAGCGTGAATGGTTGTTTGTCCTTTTGTGTTTTTGATTGGCCGACCACCGAGATATGATCAATCGGTTAGGTATCAAGGTGGAAAATGATTTAGCAAATTGGAATCGATTTCAGAATTTGCCAATAAGCCGTTTCACGGATGGCAACGCCAAATTATGGAAAAATATGTCGTCCAAGGAAATTTTTAATGAAAAAGCAGCAGTACTCCAAATGTGAAATTTGAAGTGGAGAAACAAATCTGCTATGCGAAATTTAGGAGCACTGAGAAAAACAAAAAACAGACAGTGCTTGATACGAAATTCCAAAGTACTATTGATTTATTGTGATAATGGCATCCAAATTGTGTTAACAGAATAATTGACTGAATTGAAAAAAGGTTCCATATTTCGTTATGAAGTCATTGCGCCTACATAACGAGGTCAACCGGACAACAAAATATGGACATCCTATTAAGTAAACCATACCAAACGCCATTATTCACTATACGATTGGAACTAGAGGATGAGGCTAATCTGGCATAAAAGGAAAAAAAACTTTAAAGGAACACACTGAATTTGGGTTAGCAGGAGGAGACTGTGCTTCCTAACAGAAAACAGACTGGACCAACGGCGGTCCCGGGAGCCTGGGTGCTCAACACACGCGTTCCTGACCAAGAGCAGACATGAAAATAGCGGGATCCATTTTGTGCACTATAAGAAGGTTCTCTCAGTTGAAACGTTTATAGGAGACAGGTAAGATAAACTTTTTGACGTAATCAGACGAAATGGCAAGCACTCAAATATTGATCGGAAAGATTATTGCTCGGGGAGCGATGCTGTAAGCCATGAGGAACTTTTTATATTGGTTTTATTGTCTCCATAAAAAAATGAAAGCGTTTCAATTGAGACTAAACCTTCTTATAGATAGTTAAAGTAAACAATTGAGATTAGATTTTCTTACAGATTTTTAAAGTAAACAATTGAGACAAATCTTCTTACAGATTTTTAAAGTAAACAATTAGAGAGAAAATAAACTACAATGGATAGAAATGTTACTAGATTTTAATTTTATGCCTGACTATTGAAAAATATTGATTAAGAAAGTTTTATAGGAGATGATTGACAAACTCCAAAGACAATTGAATGTTACATTTGATAAAAAGACTACTAGATTGGGATATTTTGAATTTCAAACAACTGAGTTTAATATGCAACGCGATACACATTCTTAAATGAATTGGGACTTGATTAGTATGCATTTTATAAGTAATGAGTTTTAATTGCTTTAAAGGATACAATTATGCTACAATATTAACCTTGACAAACAAGGGGTGATTACAATTTAGTGGGTTCAATTATATTCAGAATTATAAATGTGTGCATTTTGTTTCTGAATATTAATTTATGTGAATCTAAACTGTTACAGAGAACGGGAAAGCTGTTTTCCTGAGGAGAAAGCAGCCTGGTTTACTTTTTGTGTTTTTCCTATTTTTAGTATGATTAGTTAATTTGTGTAATTAGAGGAAAGGGAAAAACAAATATGGTTCTTGATCTTAACAAAGAAGCAGTGATCATAATAGAATACCAGCTAGCATATTTGATTTTGACTGATAAGGCATTTAAATTTTCACAAACTATAGTGATGGAATAAGTAAGATTGTTGCGATTTTTATTCATTGGGGTATTAAGCCCAACAAAATAGCCGTAAGCAAATGTTAAGCACGTGTTGAAGACAACGACAGAACACAGCAGCTAAAGCAGCAGCGCAAACACTTACTGCACAGCATACACAACAACAAAACTGAGCCGATCTCAAGAACAGTCAGCAGACGAACTGCACACAGCTAAAGGCCTACCGTGCCTACCAAAAAATTATTCCAAAATTGAGCCATAAATGTCTCAAAAGGGAGGAAAAGATATGATGGACATCGAAATACCTACTTTTAAAATTTTTGAAGGAACTGTTTAATTTGTTATTTTGTTGATCTGTAAAGAACATGGGATCTCCAGAATCAGCTGGAGTAACAATGGAGCTAATTTTGCAAACAGCATAGTGCAAAACATGGCAAAACACCTAAGTAGAGCGAACAAATGGTACGATAAAACCAAGGCTTGAGAAACCATGGGGGAGATAAATAAGCCATGGCCAGAACGCCTAACACTGGCCAAAACGTATATGAAGATAGTACCAACTAGCTCGGGATTAACAACTTTTGAGATAGTTCATGGAAGACCATTCTAACTTCCTCTATGGGAAGAGTAACCATGACGAGAGACTAAGGAAGGAGAGAAACTTATCCAAAGAACATGTAAGCTGCCGTGATCTTTTTGTCTATCTTGCAGGAGGTGGTGAAGCCAGGTGACTGGATCCTGATCCGAGTCATAAAAGGAAGTCCTGGTTCTCTCCACGATGGGAAAACCCATTCGTGGCCCAACTCACCAACCTCCACAGCAGCAAAGATCACTGAAAAGTCAAAGTCGATTCACCAAGGTCGGTTCAAGGTCGTTCGAGACAGGTGACTCTGAGTGGACCAAGTCGGACGGTGTCAAAACCCTTGTCCGTGAAGAAACTCATCTGACGTCTACTCACCAGCCACGAGCACCCCTCACTTAACCCTGACCTCCCATAGACTTTGCACCTCTATACAGAAGCCACAGTGAAAGCTGTTGCCACCCACATCACAGTGACTGGACTGTCAGTGACTGCACTGTCAGTGACAACCTGGGCGTGTCTGAACGCCCCGCCCACAGAGACTCGAGTTGGAAAACAAGTGCAGGAAACGTCCTGCCTCATCACTGGAAAGGCAGAGCCAAGCGGTCCGCTCTTGGATGGGGACCCAACCTACATCAACATCGGGGTTCCCCGCAGCATATTAGATGAGTATAAACTCGCTGACCAAATTGCACGACTCCAGAACAGGACGGAGGAAGTGTTTGCAGCCATCCATGAACAGAGCTGATGGCCTTCCAGAACAGAATTGCTGTTGACATGCTCCTGGCAGAGAAAGGTGGCGTGTGCTCCATCTTTGGCGACCAATGCTGCACGTTCATCCCGAACAACACAGCAGCTGACGGGAGTTTAACCAAGGCCCTGGAGGGTCTTCGATCCCTCAACAGCAAGATGAAAGAACAATCTGGAGAACTACTATGAAGAAGACGTGTGGTATAATTTCATGGTGTTCCAGAAAAAACTGATTGTTGCGAATGAAAGTTGTTATGTGTGTAGCCGTATACCCATTTCCACAGATCCTGACATCCTGAATTCACTGGGTCGAGGCGTCACATTTAAATCTGCAGTCGTGCAGATGGTCTAAGATGCATTCCTTTTAAGGGGAGTGAACATAACAGTAAGATATCAAAATCAGTGCAAAATCAGTGCAATTCAAACCACGTGATTCAATCTGGGGCGATGATGTTCCTGTTGACCAAAGGTTGTGGTCCACCCCCCCCCAGAAAATCATGTGTAAAGACATTGAGCTGTTACATGACTGTTCATTAACCAAACTGTCAAGGCCCTACAGGGTATAGCAGATGATTTAAAAGCCTTTAGGGAAGTTGCAGGACTGATAGTCCTGGATCTGATAACAGCCAAAGATGGAGATGTGTGTGCCATGATGGGAGAACACTGCTGCACCTTCATCCCAGATGAAACCAGTACATTACTCGTGCCGTAGCTGAAATAAAGGCCCTAGTCAACACCATGGCCCAGGATCATTCAGCCGTAGGTGTATCATTGTGGTCGTGGTTAATAACCGGGTCATGATTCTCAATTCTGTTTAAAATTGCAACCTTGCGGTTTTTGCTACTGTTCTGTATTTTTTCTATGTGTGTAATCCCCTGTATGAAAGTTATGATTCAAAACACAATCCAGCACACGCTAGTAGCTTATAGTGACACAGTATCACCGCATGACAGACCATACTGGAGATTATCGCATTCTTTCGAACTGTGACGAGTCCTCTATGCAAATGTGTTTGTCTTGATTTAAATATTGGGTTCGCTCATTAAGAGGGACGTAGAGGAATTTTTACCACTGATTACATCATTTCTCGCCTCTGCTTTGACATGTGATTTTGTTGTTTTCCATACCCTGTTGAGTAACTGTCAATGATATTTGTATTCTAGAACCTGGAGGGGAGGGATACAAATTGATATGTTTAATGAAAATTCTTTCAAGTTACAACAGGGGGGAAATGTGAAATATGAACTGTATTTTTATATTTAATCATGCACCCTTCTGCACTCTTATGATTTTAGTCACTAGAATAGAATTTTTACTGACACCTACAGGTCAAGGCCTGTCATCACTTTGTATATACACACCCCTTTTTCTGGTCCCGCCTCCGCCTAAACTTCTATTAAATACTATAACCGACCAACTGGACGGCGTATCTGGATGGGAGGCCTCGAGGTGGTCGCTTGGCTCTGTCGAGCGCTGACCCCTTCTTAGGAAGGGTGGGGGCTAGCCAAGGGGGCTAGCCAAGAACAAAGGAAGCGGACCGAGCGGCGACCATTTTGAGAGCCATCGAGATGGGGCCTCTTGTTCAGATAACCTCCATTCGGCCGGGAGCTAAAAACTACCACGTGTTTTGCTGCTTCCTCTGTATAAAGATGATTGTCGAGGCAAACCAGCTTTGACAATTGTCCGCAAGAGTGCTTTTTGTTGCGGTTTTCAAATTCTTGCGCCTTTTCTACGTGTTAATGAGCACATTTGTTTCGCGGCTCCAAAAAGAAGCGCTCCCGTAAAACACTCTCCAGTCAATCATACGGCGAGGGCGTGTCCGGAATCACCAAGTGCTTTCGTGGGGACAAACCCGTCTTTTGTGGAAATTGTCCAGGCTGAATGGAACGTGAATGGAATGGACGCCAAATGCCGCGGAAAAAAACCCACACTCCATTTAAGGGAACGACGAGCACCAAAGAAATGGAATTTTGAGACATGAGAATTTATTCATTCATTTTCTGAACCGCTTATCCTCCCTTATAAGGGTTGCGGGGGGTGCTGGAGGATAGCTCAGACAACCATGGGGGACAGCCAATCGCAGCACACCAGAAGATAAACAACCAATCATTTATAACTAGGGACAATTTAGGACCCAGTTATTCTAACATGCATGTTTTTGAATTGAATTGAATGCCTTTATTGTCATCATATAAAGTAGAATGAGATTTAAAGATTGACCATAAAGTGCACACATGAATAAATAGTCATAAAAGATTTATTTGGAATAAAAATGAAGTGTGGTAAAATAAAAAAGTGACTAATGTAGTTAGCAGCACATAGTCAAGCTAGCTATGTGCTTATGTCTAGGAACCATTTAGCATCCAGTTAGCCTAGCATGTTTTTTAATTGAATTGAATGCCTTTATTGTCATTATATAAAGTAGAATGAGATTTAAAGCTTCACCATAAAGTGCACACGTGAATAAATAGTCATAAAAAAAGATTTATTTGGAATAAAAATATTTGGAATAAAAATGTAGTGTGGTAAAATAAAAAAGTGACTAATGTAGTTAGCAGCACGTGGTCAAGCTAGCTCTTATGGCTAGGAACAATTTAGCACCCAGTTAGCCTAGCATGCATGTTTTTGAATTGAATTGAATTGAATGTCTTTATTGTCATAATACAAAGTAGAATGAGATTTAAATATTCACCATAAAGTGCATAAGTCAATAAATAGTCATAAAAAGATTTATATGGAATAAAAATGAAGTGAGGTAAAATAAAAAAGTGACTAATGTAGTGAGCAGCGCATAGTCAAGCTAGCTATGGGGCACAAGGAGATAAAAAAAACAACCAGTCAGTTATAGCTTGGAACAATTTAGCACCCAGTTAGCCTAGCATGCATGTTTTTGAATTGAATTGAATGGGTTTATTGTCATTAGACAAAGTAGAATGAGATTATTTTAGAGAACATGCAAACTTCAAACAGTGAGGACCCATCTGGAATCGAACCCTCGACCCCAGAGCAGTGAGGCCGACACGATAACCACTCTCGCCAGGCCGCCCATTATATAACATTATGATTCATTTAAAAAAATAACGATAATGTTAGCAGTATGTGATCAAAGTAGCTAGCTATGGTGTTTTAGAGAACATGCAGAGTCCACACAGTGAGGACCCATCTGGAATCGAACCCTCGACCCCAGAGCAGTGAGGCTAACACAATAACCACTCACCCGCCAGGCCGCCAACTATATAACTTTATGATTTATTTATTTAAAAAAAAAACGATAATCTGAGCATTGGCATGACGAGTCAACGAGTCGACTACAAATCAAATTCTTTGTGCGTTTTTCGTACGTGTCCGTGTTTGTTTATGTCCGTCCGTCCTGCAATTTTGATGCACGGGCCGACTTCAATTTCCCTCTTTTGGGATTCCAAATTGGCCTCTACGCGATAAACGTCCTTCCCGGAACGGAACGCTTAATCTTCCGGACCCCCGGAGTCGGTGGGAGCGGCAGAAGCGCTTTGCTTCCATCTGCGGCGAGCGGAATTGATTGGTCCCTCTCCTGCCCGTCTTTTCCGCCACGCTCGCCTCGCGTGATTGAGGTGCAGCCTAATGACGTTCCCGGAGGCCAGGTGCGCTTGGGGGTGCCGTGCGAGCGAGATAACTGAAAATTGAATCCCGCCTCCCCTCGAAAAAATGCATATAGGGGAGGATTGCAAAAGGGAATTAACATTGGCTGCTATTGAGGGGGGGTGGAAGAGTGGTTAGCGCATCGGGCTCGCAGTTCTGAGGTTGTGGGTTTGATCCCAGGTTTGGGCCCTCACTGTGTGGAGTTTGCATGTTCTCTCCAGGCTCGCGTGGGTTTTCTCCAGGTACTCTGGTTTCCTCCCAGGTCCCCAAAACATGCATGCTAGGCTAAGCTAGCTGGCTAACAGTCTAAATCAAGAGTGTCGAATTTGGATTGGTTCGCGGGCCGCTTTAACGTCAACTTGATTTCACGTGGGCCGGATTTTAGATATAATATTTAGATTTTTTTAAATAAATGGATTAAAAAAACTGGATTTAAATCCCTGAATATTCAGGTTTTTATAGATCTAAAACAATGTTTATTTTAGCTTTTTATATATATTTTTAGATTTTTCAAAATGATTTTTGAACTAAGAACACAGAAAAAATGGATTAAAAAAATGACAATTATTGATTTAAAAGGGGCAAAACCAGGGAATTTAATATACATCTATACTCTTCATTTCAATTTGATCCTAAAACAGAAAGTCGGCACTCATGATTAACTTTCCCGGGCCACACAAAATGATGCAGCGGGCCAGATTTAGCCCCCGGGCCGCCATTTTGACACCAGTGGTCTAAATGGTGTTAGCGTAAATGCTTGTCCTTTGTCTCCTCGTGCCCTGCGATTGGCTGGCCATCGATTCAAGGTGTCTGTAGTTTGTTGGAATAGGCTCCAGCACCCCCTGCGACCCTTGTGAGAATAAGCAGTTCAGAAAATGAATGAATGAATGAATGCCATTGAGGGTGAAAGACATTGAATTTGCGGCAGTAAAGCGAAAAGAAAGAGGCGCGCTTTCAATGGCCGATATAGCGATCGATAAAAAGCCTCTTCGGCGCCGCGGCGTCACCGACAAGTTGGCGGTGTCAGCGGCGCCTCCTCGTTACGCCGGCGCGGAAATGTCACTAGCTAGGTCTTAATTAGCATCTTCAATCACAGGAGGCAGCGCGTGAGCCTTTTGGCATTTAAATGCGGCGCTCGGTCGCCAGTGGAATCACAATATTGCGGATTTTTAAGCATTTAGTCGTTTATTTGTTGTGTTATTTTGCCTATAATTTATTTGTTTATTAGTAGCTGGTGTTTGAAAATATATTTACGCTCTGTTAAACAATTAGCGCTGGATTAGCTCGGGGAAAAATGCATGATTTGGAATGAGAATTTGTTTGTCATCAGCAAACTTTTTTGCAGATATGCTTTAAAATGTCTTATTAAATGTTGAGTGTTTGATATTTAAAATTTTCAAATTGAAGCACTTGAAAATGATGATAAATTCTTTTTAATTTTATTATTATAGATGCATTTAAATTGAAAAAGAATAATTTAAGTAGCTATCTCATTCCAATATGACGTCGGCTTGCAATGCTACTTGTATTAGGTAGCATATATATTTTGAACGATACTTTTGAAATATAACCAAAAATATTTCATGTTGTTTAAAGTAGTAGTTAGTTAATAATGGAGTAAATTTAATTTATACAAAGATACTGGCCTTTTTTCCCCACAAAAATCTCCTGTCCTATCATCTGTCAGCTTTTAAATAACTCCAAACAATCTCTTCGTGAAATATTGCCCACTCCAAGACCCAAATCTTTTTCGTTTCCATCTCTTTGCCATATTTCAAGTGCCGGCCTGCCATAAATGTCCCATTTCCCGTGATTGACGGGCGGCGTTGGCTAATTAGGATGCTTTTACGCTACGCTTTTCCACGTTAGCCCACCTTTGTCGCACAGGTAAAGATAACGGCGGTGAGCGAGGGAGGAAACAAATCACATCCACTTAGAAAAACAAGCAAACAGCGCTCGTGGCTTATCTCGAGTCGCATTAAGACGAGGATGGAATGATAAGCGAGGCGGCTCCAAGGCGGGAAGAAGCGCCAGTGGGTGGGCCGCTAGCTGCTAGGCGGCCGGGCAGGCGGACGGGCAGGTCGGCAGATGGGCTTTATTGTCTCGTGATTTGATTTGCAAGCCTTTGGAGATGGCTAGCTAGCATCTTTACAGTACATTTCCCGGTGGGAAGGGGGAGGAGCTTATAAGCGGAAACTTTATGTGCTGGGAAATGAAATGAAACAAATAAATAAATGCAGATTAATACGATTTTTAAGGAGTACAAACTCAAATAAAGACCAAAAACAGACGAAATGAATATGGGAATAAATACGGAAAAAAATGTAATATATAAAAAAAAAACAAATGATCTGAATGTAGAAATAAACGGAGAAAAAGAAATCTGAAACAAATGAAAAATCTTTTGTGTCATTTTATGACCACTTTATCCATATTAGGGTCGCAGGGGGTGCTGGCGCCTATCCCTATCTTCAAATGAAAAATGTAATAATTATATAATGTATAGACAAATGCATCAAAATGTAAATAAAGGAATTTTATAAAGAATTAAAATTGGATTACTTAAATTATAACGATTACATTTTGTAAATTATTTTATATAGATGTTTGTTTATTTAATTTTGGTTCCTCTATATATTATTGTAGGTTTTTCTGGTGATATGATGATTTTGATGTTATCCTAATATATCGAGCCACTTTTAATTTTCTGGTTTTCCCATGATAATCCATTTTATAATCCATTAATGTTTAAAGAAAATATGGTAAAATAGGTTAAAAAGTTCTTGAATCAAAATTTGGTTTATTCCATTTTGAATAACGCCTTCACGACCATTGACAGCGACTAACGCCCAAACCATATTCGCCGTAGGTCCAAGCCCCCCTCGGTATAAATTGGACGTCTCTCACCGTCAATGGCAGCCAATGATAAAAAATAAAGCAAATATAGCCGTAAACTCCAAAAGGGTGAGTGAAATATTTTCACGATGCCGACAAAATGATAAAAGGTCTTTTCGCCATCCTCGGCGGCGGGATAAACACATATTGCGTCTCCATAAAATTGACGGATGGGGACGCGTTTTTCGATTTTCCTTCCTCTCAGCCAAGCGTTCATTAGCACCAGAGATGGGGATGAATCAAGCTTTTATGCGGGCGGAGGAGGCTCCCAGGAGTCGCACGCCAGAGTTAAGACGGCACCCCCGGAGAGTGACGTTTGATCCCCTTAAAATGACATCATCACAAACCGAGGTTCAATCAAAAGTTTTCTAGCTTAAAGTCAACAGCCGATGCACAAATAACTCAGCCACATGTCTCCTAGTAATAAGCTAATTTCAATTTAAACTAACACAAAATCGCCTTTATTCTGTCAAAGTCGCCCCTACCAACATGGCCGCCCGGATGACGTGTTGACGTTTATGTCAAGGTCATTGCAAAGCTGATTTTCGGCCATTTTGAGGTGATTTCCTGTTAACCTCTAGTATGGATAAAAATAAACGCTGAATATGGCTCCGATTTACAAATTGAGCATTTTAAAATTTATACGATTTTAATGACTGTATTTTAAAGGATTAAATGCGTTTTAGCTCCTTTATTCTAATTATGTAAGTTTAAAGTCACGTTCGTCTGTGAAAAGCAAACCGGAAGTGGTACCGTTTTTGACTTCCTGTTTGGTGATGGTAAACTATCAAATGGGCAACGCCACGAACTTTAATCAGACAGTACGTGAGTATATGATTTATGTGTTATAATTGGAATTAGTTTACATCATTCGGTTGATATAATAATGTTGAATACTGTTAGCTTGCACTTGGCGTTAGTGCTAGCTAGCGATTAGCATTACGAGCTAACGACCTTTAGCTACGAGCGCGATAGCTCGCTAGTGATTAGCATTACGATCTGATGACCTTTAGCTGTGACCGCAGTAGTTTGCTAGCGTTTAGCATTACGAGCTAATGACTGCTAGCCACATCTCGTTCACTAATATGTGGTATTATTGTCATTTTTTCTATTAAAATAATTAACCACTAAGGCGATGGTGCATTCTAATAAACCTCCTATTCAAATGCAATTCATGGCCATTTAATTTATCAGAAACTATGAAAAAACATGTTAAATAGTAAAATAGGGTACTAAATACAAAATAGGCCCTTGTTGATATGACCTAAAAACAATTTTTGGTTAACTATAGCTTAATAAATAACTATTGTACCATAGTTGGAGATCAGAATGTATAAGCCCAGTCAAACTAGGAGATAAGTGTGACTTGTAGTTTGGAAAATACGGTATTTGGGCAAAAGCGAGCAGTTGGAAGAAAAAGCGCAGATGACAGCTGACGCCGGGGGCTCTTTGCTACACTTCACAGGCAGCCGTCTAATTACTTTTCTTCCTTACTAACTAACGAGGAGTCTCAGAACAGCAGGGGGAACAACAAATATCATACAGCCCAGGCTTAATCCCCCCACATGGTGTATATGCTCTTTGATAAACAAATTATTAAATCAGAATCAAAAGAATGTCAAGCGGCAGATGATACCGAAGGCGTGTACGGCGAGACCTCATTAAAATGGCTAATTTGGGCGTTAGGGGAAAAATTCTGAGAGAATTGATTACAACTTATACTAGGCTTGGGCGATATGGCAACAATGATCGCCATAAAAAAATGATCAGTCTTTCAATAATTATCACAATAACAATCTTTTTTTCTTTCAAATTTGAAACTTGTATGAATAATTAAAAAAATATTCATATGAGTACGCTACCTTATTTCATAAGAAAAGGGAATATAAAATAGGATGATTTTCAAAAGTATTTTTTTGTTCTGTTATGCAATAAAGATAAGACAACTCCCTCCTTACACTATGAAAAGTAATGAATAATAAAATGTGCAGACATTTTCTCAGGCGTCTTTATTTTTAGAAATTTGCCTTCAAACCAAAATTGCTAACCATTCTAAAAATAAGCTTTGCCTTATCATCTTTTTCGTCAAATTTTTCTGGAACTAGCGTTCTCGTCGCATTAGCGACCCTGTTCTCCGTGGTGTTCAAGTAGTGTAATTGCAGCTTAAATGTATCAAATATCGAATGTTTTCATCATTATTGTTGACAAAAATGATTTGATGATAATTATGGTTTTATTGCTCAGGTATAACTTTGGCACTGAAACCAAGGAATCATGACCAGCCTTCAACATCGCTGCCGGCCCTCCCGGCGAAGCAGGATTGGACGTCCATCGCCGTCAACGGCAGCCAATCACTTACGTAAGTCCCCTGTAAGGGTTTAAAAAAAAAATCCTAATTCTTGCAAAGGGTTAACGCAACTCTGGTTGATGTGAATCCGTATGTTTTGCCAGAGAGTGGCTTTGCGTCCAATTACTTCCCACGCACGCAGCTGTCGGTGCCACGGCACCCCAATTTTGTTCCACGCTTTAATAACAAGTGTGTACAGATCAGCACATATCAGGCTCTTTCGTGGAAGCAAAGTTTTTATTAAAAAATAAACCGTTTTGAGAGTTAGTCAGGGATTTTAACCTTCACATCAGAGAAAATTAAATGTAAACAGAGAAGCGACATTTTTTTAAAAAAAATCCATGCAACTAGCAGTTGGGAAAAGTAGCCAAAACGAACAAACAAAGTAACCAACTCCAGTTTCAACAATATATGGCCAATTTAGCTGCCATCCGGCTAACATTTATTTACCAACCAAACAATTGACTGACTCGGCAACTACTCGATAAATAAACTACAGTCATTTAGTTTGACAATGAGCTAGCCAATCGTAGGACAGATTCACTAAGTCAACAGGTAACAACAGAAAAAAAAGGAGCAACCAACAATCTTTTTTGACAAACGGATTAGCTAAACGAAGCGAGGAAGCGACAAAACCATCGCAACGAAACACTTTTTTTCCGTCTGAAAATTTGCTCGACGACAACCGCCCGAGCGGAAAACTCGGTTCCGCTCCGCTTCCCCTCACTTAGACCACTTTCCGGTCTAGCGCGGACGGGCGGATGCAGTTCATTGCTTTCCCTCGCCTCCGTACCAAAAAAATAATAAAATAAATAAATCGCTCAAAAGGTCAAGGTAGCGCCGTAGTTCCACTCCCGTCCTGCAGGTGTCAGTAACGCCACCCGCGTCAAGTATTTCTTTTCACCAAGCCGACTGTTAAATGACCTTGCGCGCGCGAAGCTCACGCCTCAGCACGCGGTTGCCGCTGACGGCGACAAATTGGGCCACGAGGAGAAAGCGGAGAGCCAGGTCTATTTTTAAGGCGTGCCGATGCAGCGGCGGCGGGGGTGTCGTGGTCCGCTGACAATGCAAATTAGTTGGCGGCGGACGTCGGCGCTAAGACCAAATTCAAGTGAGAGTGGGTAGATTCTCGGTCTCGCAGTTCTGGGGTCGCGGGTTCGATCCCAGGTTGGTCCTTGCCGTGTGGAGTTGGCATGTTCTCCCTGGGTTTGCCATTTTAATGCACTTTAATGAACATTAGGAAAAAAACAAACGGGGTCAACCAAAATTTGAATTGAATAATTTTATTGTCATTATACAAGTATAATGTAATTTAAAGCTTCACCATGAAGTGCACAAATAACAACAATCAATAATCAATAAATCATTTGTTAGAAAAAAAACAAAAAAAACGGCGTCAACCAAAATTAGAATTGAATTGAATGATTTTATTGTCATTATACAAGTATAATGAAAATTAAAGCTTCACCATGAAGTGCATAAATAACAACAACAAATAATCTATAAATCATTTGTTAGAAAAAAACAACAAAAACGGGGTCAAACAAAAATTGAATTGAATGATTTTATTGTCATTATAACATAATGAAAATTAAAGCTTGAAATGCACGAATAACAACAACAAATAATCAATAAATCATTTGATGTTGTCGCGAGAGGTTTGAAAATCACATCACGTCGCCACTCGGCACGACCCTGATGCTTCGGGGGAAAAATAGATTGGTCGGTTTTCATATGGGGGCGCCTTACTCATTTTTCTCTTTTTCCCCCCCCAGGCTTTTTTGCTTCAGGACGTGGTACACCTGTCCGAATCCGGCACCCCGATGAATAAATGATGACGACGTGAGAGGCCCGCCAAGGTCAATGGCGAGTGCAAACATGACCTTCAGGAAGGAAGTGCGTGTGTCAGTCGAGTGGCATTCCGGCGACTTCAACTTTCAGTGCCACAGACGCTGATAAACGTCCACTTGGGTGAGTACTTGATTTTTTTTACTTCTATTTACTGAAAGTGATGCCATCTTTAAAAAATAGAATTCAAGCAATTGTGCGAAATAATTCCAAATTGTTATTGCGTTGAAAAAAAGTAAGTTTTTTACTATATTTTCTGGTTAAAAACGTTTTCAAATTCTGAATAACCCAGTACTAAATTCACGTATTTAGTCATCTAAAAAAAAATACCCCATTTTTTGGAAAAACGAAAATTTAAAATTTAGTTGGAAAAGAATAGCATCCAATTTTTAAATTCGAAAAGCCTAAAATTAACAAATTTCAGTTATACACGTATTGTAGTTTTCTTTTCTAAAAAGTATTGTAACCCCCTTAAATAAATTTGCTTGATCATTTTAAAGTCATAGCCAGATGAAAATTGGAGAAAAACGAAAATAAAATCTCAAATGCATGTGTTTGGTCCCAATGAACAAAAAGCTACATAAAACCGATAAAAAAAATAAAATAAATAGACCTTAACGCGAACATGGCCAATAGTAGTATCTCCATGGCAACAGATGCGGTAGAGGGAGGGCGGGAGGCCTTGTGGGAACGGCTAAAGAAGGCCGTGGCGACCGCTCGTTCATCAAGCGCCGTTCCCCGGATAAAAAAAAAAGCCAATAAACACCGGAAATGAAAACATTTATCATCTTTGAGGCGACAAATTTGAACCGCATTTTCCGCCACTGCCAGCAACAGACGTCCAAAATTAATCTCCATTGTTTTAACGCGTAATTTGATTTAAAATAATTCATTCATTGTCAGTTTTTCAGGGATTAAATGAATGTGATTAAACTCAATTTGGATTTTTAGGAAGAATTTATGTCTGCCATTAATAGTCATCATTAATTAAGTATTTGGGCTTTGAGTCAAAAGTAATTTAACCGCAACTAATTTTGTGTTTTATGCATCACAATTTGGATTTTAGGATGCAAGATAAATTATGTTTATTTCAATTAAACAATGCATGTTTTAGCAAGACCTAATTGTTGCCTTCTTGGTCATTAATGTCAATTTATGTGTTTTTTTTTTTTTGCAGTTTTCCATCTTTTGTGTCAAAAAGAAGACCTCCACAAGTACCCAAATAATTTGCTTTATTCAACATAGAAGATTCCTTCACACAAGGTAACAAAACAGACAACGGATTTTCGCTTGAAATGAAAAAAAAAAGTCAAACCCACATTTTATTGCACTTTAAGTTATAAGAAAATAAAATTCTAATTGAATGAAACAAATACACAAAAATCCCTTTAAGGTTTTTTTTTTTTTCTTTCCGTCCGTATCGTCTTTTGTTGTTGTTTTCGCCAGGTCGTTAACTGACCCGGGAGAAAAAAAAAGACATTTTCAAAAATAAACAACAATTCTGATTTGCCAAACCAGACGATAAATTAAAAAGCGGGAGAAAAACGAGGAGAAAGAGCAAGATTGTTTTTTTTTTTGTCGACTATACAGTGTTGCAACCACTTTCACAGTTCAGCTTGCGACTTTTCCACACGTTTTGGCTACAAGGTTGACTTTTTTTCCTTTCTTTTCTTTTTGCCGTCCCCGCTCTTTCCTTTCCCGTGGTGTCGCGTCATCGAGGTTTTTTTTTTCTTCCTCCGTGGCGGCGGCGGCGGCGCGTTCCTTCTTTTCTCCGCCTCGTAGAGGCACGTTTGGCTCAAGTTTCGGTGGCAAAAAAAAAACAAGAAAAGTAGAGTTCGCCTCCGGAAAAGAGTACATTTGGAATTTCGCTTGGGACTAAAACGTCACAGCAAAAAAAAAAAAAATTAAAAAAAAAAGTTGAACGTCGCCGTCTTCGTCACTCCCGGCTCATGTAGCAGCATTAGTAGTTTGGCCACGGGCTGGAGGGGCGTTCGGGGTGGGCTGGGAATTTTGAGCATCGTGGGAGACGGCTGTTTTGATGGGGAATTTTTTTTTTTCCAGGGTTCCTGTTCAAGTCTCGTCATTCTTTCTGGCGCTTGACCTAAACTGCTTTGGACAGCCATCCTAACACTTGAGGGGTGGGGTTTGAGTCTGGTCTGGTCTGGCCTGGCCTAGCCCCGCCCCCCTCCCTCCCGCCCGGCTCACTTGACGGCGTCGACGTCAAAGTCGAGCACGAGCAGCTTGGTCTCCTCGGTGCCATTGCGGCTGCCCACGGCGCACACCAGCTTGGTGTTGGAGGCGCGGATGCGCCAGACCACGCCGCCGCTGCCGCCGCTCTCCAGCGTGACCAGGTTGCGGATGAACTCGCCCGTCTTCAAGTCCCACAGCTTGACCGTGCCGTCGTCCGAGCTGGTGATCACAAAGTTCTTGTTGAACTGGAGGCACGTGACGGCGCTCTGGTGCTTGTGTGGACCTGCAGGTAAAGAAAAAAAACTTGTTATAGAGCAAGGGTGTCGGACTCGGGTTGGTTCCCGGGCCACACAAAATGATGCGGCCTGGGGGCCAAATTTGGCCCCCAGGCCGCCACTTTGACACCTGTGTTAGAGACTGTCCAAAAAGTAACTTTTTTTTGTCTTCTTTACCTTGCAGCGTTTGCAGACACTGTCCCGTCTTGATGTCCCAAATCTTGACGGTGGAGTCGGCGTTCCCCGACACCAGGATGTTGTCTTTGAGCTCCATGCCGCTGGTGAGCGACTGGTGACCCGTCAGCGTGTGGATGCAGTTGCCCGTCTCCACGTCCCACACCCGGATGGACGTGTCCAAGGAGCCGCTCACCACGTGGACGCCGTCGAACTGCGGGGAGGTACCCGGGGTTGGGAGACCGACCAGACTGGACGGAGCGGGGCAATTTGTTTTAGCAAACTAACCTGTAGCGAGTAGACCCGATTGGTGTGGCCCTGTAGCGTGTGGAGGCACGTCTCCGTCTCGGGGTCCCAGACTTTGACCATGAAGTCGTAGGCACCGCTGACCACCCGCCGGCCGTCGTACTGGACGCAGCGCACGGCCGCCACGTGGCCCATCAGCACGTGTAAACACTGGCCCGTCTCGATGTCCCACACGCGTAGCGTGGCGTCCCGAGAGCCGCTCACCACCCTGGATCAGAGAAAAAAAACAAATAAACTTTATTTGCAAAATTTACTTTGGAACTCATTTTAAAACAAGACTAATATCATTTTTAAACACACATTTCAAGATGGATTGCTCCCCTTTGGAATCAATTGGATCGCCATTAAGCATGTGCAGTCGATTGGTCGCCCCGACCGCGACAACGGGCAACCAAAAGACCGGCGACAAAACAAGGTAAAACAAGACGGTCTACGCATGAATAAAAGCCAACAATGACCATGAGCACTTTCACTGAGCCGACGTGCGAGTGTAGAAGAAAGAGTTTGTATGTACATGCGTTGTCCCTTTAAGAAGCTCCCTACGTCAGGGTCTTAACAAGTTCTCCAACAATAAACAATCAAAGTCCGGGAAATTGGGAGCTTTTCTTTAGCCTAATAATTACTAGGGCAATAAGTATGACTAAATAATAATTCACATTCTGTATTTAGGGAATCTGAGCAACAATTTTAAATGGTAATTATCAATAACCTTCCGGGCGACCAATCGACTGTGTACCGCCATTATGTGGCCAAATGTCTCGTTTGCATTCATTAGGCTAACGCGCAAAGAGATGCGGACCAAAAATGACACCACCAATTTTCCACGTAGGAAGAAGTTGGCACTCAAATCTGACCTCCACCCTTTAAAAAAAAAATTGATAGCCATTTCATAGCAAACGTCAACTTTCATCAATTCAAAATTTCCAGCATAACTATGTTAGCAACAACAAGAGAATGGCGCGCTAGCAGATTGCAGTCCGACCGCACTTTGGAGCCTCCCCGAGGCTAATTGTGCAGCCAACGGGACGGCGCTAAAGAGGATCTCTTTAATGGCCGCCGCGCTAGCGGATGCACTTTTCGCTCTGTCGGGTCGTAGATGCCATTAAGCCCAGAAGAAGAAAAAAAAACGCATTAGCTGGACGCTCTTCTTCCCTCCCTCCTTACTACATTCATAGCCATTTGTCTGCCAAAACCACAACAACAACCCAAAAATATATATATATGTGCATCATTTTTCAGCCAATGAAACTAACCTTTTCTCGTGCAGGTGCATGCAGCGCACCGTTGAGGTATGCCCGTAGAGGGTGTGGATACATTCTCCCGTCTCGGCGTTCCAAACCTTCAGCGTGCGGTCGGTGGAGCCGCTGATGATGATGTTGTCGCGCATCTGCGACGACCACACGCCGCCCGTGTGGCCCACCAACGTCCGCAAACACTAAAGCGGAACAAAGGTAAGATACTGTCAAATACGGCCACGACTGATATACCAAAATGTTTGACCTCATTTCGTAGGCCAATCATTTTGACAATTTTCCTTGGAATGACCTGAAAATTTCACAGCGTGTTTAGAACCGTTTCAAATTTTTGTATGCATCATTTGGTGTTTCTTTCCTTTTCAGGTTCAGAAACGCCGTTGACTTCAAAAGAAAAGGCGGTATGCTTGGACTCCATCACGCAAGACAGTGCCATTACAAAACAAAAGGAGGACTTCGCTGCAAAAAGTCACGAAAATAGCCTTACTGTTTTTTTTAACAAAAAAGCCTTACTATACTATGTCGTTTTTTAATTAAAAAAGCCTTACTATACTGTGTAGTTTTTTTAAAATAAAAAAAAGCCTTACTATACTATGTCGTTTTTTTAAGAAAAAAGCCTTACTATACTATGTCGTTTTTTTCAAGAAAAAAGCCTTACTATACTATGTCGTTTTTTTACGAAAAAAAAGCCTTACTATACTATGTCATTTTTTACGGAAAAAAGCCTTACTATACTATGTCGTTTTTTAAGAAATATGCCTTACTATACTATATCGTTTTTTAAAGACAAAAACCTTACTATACTATATCGTTTTTTACGAAAAAAAAGCCTTACTATACTATGTCGTTTTTTACGGAAAAAAAGCCTTACTATACTATGTCGTTTTTTGCGGAAAACCTTACTATACTATGTCGTTTTTTAAAAACAAAAGCCTTACTATACTATATCGTTTTTTACGAAAAAAAAGCCTTACTATACTATGTCGTTTTTTACGGAAAAAAGCCTTACTATACTATGTCGTTTTTTACGGAAAAAAGCCTTACTATACTATGTCGTTTTTTAAAAACAAAAGCCTTACTATACTATATCGTTTTTTTACGAAAAAAAAAGCCTTACTATACTATGTCATTTTTTACGGAAAAAAGCCTTACTATACTATGTCGTTTTTTACGGAAAAAAGCCTTACTATACTATGTCGTTTTTTTGCGGAAAAAAGCCTTACTATACTATGTCGTTTTTTAAAAACAAAAGCCTTACTATACTATATCGTTTTTTACGAAAAAAAAAGCCTTACTATACTATGTCGTTTTTTACGGAAAAAAGCCTTACTATACTATGTCGTTTTTTACGGAAAAAAGCCTTACTATACTATGTCGTTTTTTAAAAACAAAAGCCTTACTATACTATATCGTTTTTTACGAAAAAAAAGCCTTACTATACTATGTCATTTTTTACGGAAAAAAGCCTTACTATACTATGTCGTTTTTTACGGAAAAAAGCCTTACTATACTATGTCGTTTTTTAAATAAAAAAAGCCTTACTATACTATGTCGTTTTTTAAAGAAAAAAGCCTTACTATACTATATCGTTTTTTTACGAAAAAAAAAGCCATACTATACTATGTCGTTTTTTACGGAAAAAAAGCCTTACTATACTATGTCGTTTTTTGCGGAAAAAAGCCTTACTATACTATGTCGTTTTTTAAATAAAAAAAGCCTTACTATACTATGTCGTTTTTTAAGAAATATGCCTTACTATACTGTGTAGTTTTTTTAAGAAAAAAGCCTTACTATACTATGTCATTTTTTACGGAAAAAAGCCTTACTATACTATGTCGTTTTTTAAGAAATATGCCTTACTATACTATATCGTTTTTTAAAGAAAAAAGCCTTACTTTACTATATCGTTTTTTTACGAAAAAAAAAGCCATACTATACTATGTCGTTTTTTACGGAAAAAAAGCCTTACTATACTATGTCGTTTTTTGCGGAAAAAAGCCTTACTATACTATGTCGTTTTTTAAATTAAAAAAGCCTTACTATACTATGTCATTTTTTACGGAAAAAAGCCTTACTATATTATGTCGTTTTTTACGGAAAAAAGCCTTACTATACTATGTCGTTTTTTAAATAAAAAAAGCCTTACTATACTGTGTCGTTTTTTAAGAAATATGCCTTACTATACTATGTCGTTTTTTTAACAAAAAAGCCTTACTATACTATGTCGTTTTTTAATTAAAAAAGCCTTACTATACTGTGTAGTTTTTTTTAAATAAAAAAAAAGCCTTACTATACTATGTCGTTTTTTTAAGAAAAAGGCCTTACTATACTATGTCGTTTTTTAACAAAAAAAGCCTTACTATACTATGTAGTTTTTTTACGAAAAAAAAGCCTTACTATACTATGTCATTTTTTTACGGAAAAAAGCCTTACTATACTATGTCGTTTTTTAAGAAATATGCCTTACTATACTATATCGTTTTTTTAAAGAAAAAAGCATTACTATACTATATCGTTTTTTTACGAAAAAAAAAGCCATACTATACTATGTCGTTTTTTGCGGAAAAAAGCCTTACTATACTATGTCGTTTTTTAAATAAAAAAAGCCTTACTATACTATGTCGTTTTTTTAAGAAATATGCCTTACTATACTATGTCGTTTTTTTAACAAAAAAGCCTTACTATACTATGTCGTTTTTTAATTTAAAAAGCCTTACTATACTATGTCGTTTTTTTACGAAAAAAAAGCCTTACTATACTATGTCATTTTTTACGGAAAAAAGCCTTACTATACTATGTCGTTTTTTACGGAAAAAAGCCTTACTATACTATGTCGTTTTTTACGGAAAAAAGCCTTACTATACTATGTCGTTTTTTAAAAACAAAAGCCTTACTATACTATATCGTTTTTTACGAAAAAAAAGCCTTACTATACTATGTCATTTTTTACGGAAAAAAGCCTTACTATACTATGCCGTTTTTTACGGAAAAAAGCCTGACTATACTATGTCGTTTTTTAAATAAAAAAAGCCTTACTATACTATGTCGTTTTTTAAAGAAAAAAGCCTTACTATACTATATCGTTTTTTTACGAAAAAAAAAGCCATACTATACTATGTCGTTTTTTACGGAAAAAAAGCCTTACTATACTATGTCGTTTTTTGCGGAAAAAAGCCTTACTATACTATGTCGTTTTTTAAATAAAAAAAGCCTTACTATACTATGTCGTTTTTTAAGAAATATGCCTTACTATACTGTGTAGTTTTTTTAAGAAAAAAGCCTTACTATACTATGTCATTTTTTACGGAAAAAAGCCTTACTATACTATGTCGTTTTTTAAGAAATATGCCTTACTATACTATATCGTTTTTTAAAGAAAAAAGCCTTACTTTACTATATCGTTTTTTTACGAAAAAAAAAGCCATACTATACTATGTCGTTTTTTACGGAAAAAAAGCCTTACTATACTATGTCGTTTTTTGCGGAAAAAAGCCTTACTATACTATGTCGTTTTTTAAAAACAAAAGCCTTACTATACTATATCGTTTTTTACGAAAAAAAAAGCCTTACTATACTATGTCGTTTTTTACGGAAAAAAGCCTTACTATACTATGTCGTTTTTTACGGAAAAAAGCCTTACTATACTATGTCGTTTTTTAAGAAATATGCCTTACTATACTATGTCGTTTTTTTAACAAAAAAGCCTTACTATACTATGTCGTTTTTTAATTAAAAAAGCCTTACTATACTGTGTAGTTTTTTTTAAATAAAAAAAAAGCCTTACTATACTATGTCGTTTTTTAACAAAAAAAGCCTTACTATACTATGTAGTTTTTTTACGAAAAAAAAGCCTTACTATACTATGTCATTTTTTACGGAAAAAAGCCTTACTATACTATGTCGTTTTTTAAGAAATATGCCTTACTATACTATATCGTTTTTTTAAAGAAAAAAGCATTACTATACTATATCGTTTTTTTACGAAAAAAAAAGCCATACTATACTATGTCGTTTTTTGCGGAAAAAAGCCTTACTATACTATGTCGTTTTTTAAATAAAAAAAGCCTTACTATACTATGTCGTTTTTTTAAGAAATATGCCTTACTATACTATGTCGTTTTTTTAACAAAAAAGCCTTACTATACTATGTCGTTTTTTAATTTAAAAAGCCTTACTATACTGTGTAGTTTTTTTTAAATAAAAAAAAAGCCTTACTATACTATGTCGTTTTTTAACAAAAAAAGCCTTACTATACTATGTCGTTTTTTTACGAAAAAAAAGCCTTACTATACTATGTCATTTTTTACGGAAAAAAGCCTTACTATACTATGTCGTTTTTTAAGAAATATGCCTTACTATACTATATCGTTTTTTAAAGAAAAAAGCCTTACTATACTACATAGTTTTTTTACGAAAAAAAAGCCATACTATACTATGTCGTTTTTTAAGGAAAAAAAGCCTTACTATACTATGTCGTTTTTTGCGGAAAAAAGCCTTACTATACTATGCCGTTTTTTAAAAACAAAAGCCTTACTATACTATATCGTTTTTTACGAAAAAAAAGCCTTACTATACTATGTCGTTTTTTACAGAAAAAAGCCTTACTATACTATGTCGTTTTTTACGGAAAAAAGCCTTACTATACTGTCGTTTTTTAAATAAAAAAAGCCTTACTATACTATGTCGTTTTTTAAGAAATATGCCTTACTATACTATGTCGTTTTTTTAAGAAAAAAGCCTTACTATACTATGTAATTTTTTACGGAAAAAAGCCTTACTATACTATGTCGTTTTTTAAGAAATATGCCTTACTATACTATATCGTTTTTTAAAGAAAAAAGCCTTACTATACTATATCGTTTTTTTACAAAAAAAAAGCCATACTATACAATGTCGTTTTTTACGGAAAAAAAGCCTTACTATACTATGTCGTTTTTTAAAAACAAAAGCCTTACTATACTATATCGTTTTTTTACGAAAAAAAAAGCCTTACTATACTATGTCGTTTTTTACGGAGAAAAGCCTTACTATAATATGTCGTTTTTTACGGAAAAAAGCCTTACTATACTATGTCGTTTTTTACGGAAAAAAGCCTTACTATACTATGTCGTTTTTTAAATAAAAAAAGCCTTACTATACTATGTCGTTTTTTAAGAAATATGCCTTACTATACTATATCGTTTTTTTAAGAAAAAAGCCTTACTATACTATGTCGTTTTTTACGGAAAAAAGCCTTACTATACTATGTCGTTTTTTAAAAACAAAAGCCTTACTATACTATATCGTTTTTTACGAAAAAAAAAGCCTTACTATACTATGTCGTTTTTTACGGAGAAAAGCCTTACTATAATATGTCATTTTTTACGGAAAAAAGCCTTACTATACTATGTAGTTTTTTACGGAAAAAAGCCTTACTATACTATGTCGTTTTTTAAATAAAAAAAGCCTTACTATACTATGTCGTTTTTTAAGAAATATGCCTTACTATACTATGTCGTTTTTTTAAGAAAAAAGCCTTACTATACTATGTCGTTTTTTACGGAAAAAAGCCTTACTATACTATGTCGTTTTTTAAAAACAAAAGGCTTACTATACTATATCGTTTTTTACGAAAAAAAAAGCCTTACTATACTATGTCGTTTTTTACGGAGAAAAGCCTTACTATAATATGTCATTTTTTACGGAAAAAAGCCTTACTATACTATGTCGTTTTTTACGGAAAAAAGCCTTACTATACTATGTCGTTTTTTAAATAAAAAAAGCCTTACTATACTATGTCGTTTTTTAAGAAATATGCCTTACTATACTATGTCATTTTTAAAAAACAAAAGCCTTACTATACTATATCGTTTTTTTACGAAAAAAAAGCCTTACTATACTATGTCGTTTTTTACGGAGAAAAGCCTTACTATAATATGTCGTTTTTTACGGAAAAAAGCCTTACTATACTATGTCGTTTTTTACGGAAAAAAGCCTTACTATACTATGTCGTTTTTTAAATAAAAAAAGCCTTACTATACTATGTCGTTTTTTAAGAAATATGCCTTACTATACTATATCGTTTTTTTAAGAAAAAAGCCTTACTATACTATGTCGTTTTTTACGGAAAAAAGCCTTACTATACTATGTCGTTTTTTAAAAACAAAAGCCTTACTATACTATATCGTTTTTTACGAAAAAAAAGCCTTACTATACTATGTCGTTTTTTACGGAGAAAAGCCTTACTATAATATGTCATTTTTTACGGAAAAAAGCCTTACTATACTATGTCGTTTTTTACGGAAAAAAGCCTTACTATACTATGTCGTTTTTTAAATAAAAAAAGCCTTACTATACTATGTCGTTTTTTAAGAAATATGCCTTACTATACTATATCGTTTTTTTAAGAAAAAAGCCTTACTATACTATGTCGTTTTTTACGGAAAAAAGCCTTACTATACTATGTCGTTTTTTAAAAACAAAAGCCTTACTATACTATATCGTTTTTTACGAAAAAAAAGCCTTACTATACTATGTCGTTTTTTACGGAGAAAAGCCTTACTATAATATGTCATTTTTTACGGAAAAAAGCCTTACTATACTATGTAGTTTTTTACGGAAAAAAGCCTTACTATACTATGTCGTTTTTTAAATAAAAAAAGCCTTACTATACTATGTCGTTTTTTAAGAAATATGCCTTACTATACTATGTCGTTTTTTTAAGAAAAAAGCCTTACTATACTATGTCGTTTTTTACGGAAAAAAGCCTTACTATACTATGTCGTTTTTTAAAAACAAAAGGCTTACTATACTATATCGTTTTTTACGAAAAAAAAAGCCTTACTATACTATGTCGTTTTTTACGGAGAAAAGCCTTACTATAATATGTCATTTTTTACGGAAAAAAGCCTTACTATACTATGTCGTTTTTTACGGAAAAAAGCCTTACTATACTATGTCGTTTTTTAAATAAAAAAAGCCTTACTATACTATGTCGTTTTTTAAGAAATATGCCTTACTATACTATGTCATTTTTTAAAAACAAAAGCCTTACTATACTATATCGTTTTTTTACGAAAAAAAAGCCTTACTATACTATGTCGTTTTTTACGGAGAAAAGCCTTACTATAATATGTCGTTTTTTACGGAAAAAAGCCTTACTATACTATGTCGTTTTTTACGGAAAAAAGCCTTACTATACTATGTCGTTTTTTAAATAAAAAAAGCCTTACTATACTATGTCGTTTTTTAAGAAATATGCCTTACTATACTATATCGTTTTTTTAAGAAAAAAGCCTTACTATACTATGTCGTTTTTTACGGAAAAAAGCCTTACTATACTATGTCGTTTTTTAAAAACAAAAGCCTTACTATACTATATCGTTTTTTACGAAAAAAAAGCCTTACTATACTATGTCGTTTTTTACGGAGAAAAGCCTTACTATAATATGTCATTTTTTACGGAAAAAAGCCTTACTATACTATGTCGTTTTTTACGGAAAAAAGCCTTACTATACTATGTCGTTTTTTAAATAAAAAAAGCCTTACTATACTATGTCGTTTTTTAAGAAATATGCCTTACTATACTATGTCGTTTTTTTAAGAAAAAAGCCTTACTATACTATGTCGTTTTTTACGGAAAAAAGCCTTACTATACTATGTCGTTTTTAAAAACAAAAGGCTTACTATACTATATCGTTTTTTACGAAAAAAAAGCCTTACTATACTATGTCGTTTTTTACGGAGAAAAGCCTTACTATAATATGTCATTTTTTACGGAAAAAAGCCTTACTATACTATGTCGTTTTTTACGGAAAAAAGCCTTACTATACTATGTCGTTTTTTAAATAAAAAAAGCCTTACTATACTATGTCGTTTTTTAAGAAATATGCCTTACTATACTATGTCGTTTTTTTAAGAAAAAAGCCTTACTATACTATGTCGTTTTTTACGGAAAAAAGCCTTACTATACTATGTCGTTTTTTAAAAACAAAAGCCTTACTATACTATATCGTTTTTTACGAAAAAAAAAGCCTTACTATACTATGTCGTTTTTTACGGAAAAAAGCCTTACTATACTATGTCGTTTTTTTACGGAAAAAAGCCTTACTATACTATGTCGTTTTTTAAAAACAAAAGCCTTACTATACTATATTGTTTTTTACGAAAAAAAAGCCTTACTATACTATGTCGTTTTTTACGGAAAAAAGCCTTACTATACTATGTCGTTTTTTACGGAAAAAAGCCTTACTATACTATGTCGTTTTTTAAAAACAAAAAAAGCCTTACTATACTATGTCGTTTTTTTTAAGAAAAAAGCCTTACTATACTATGTCGTTTTTTTACGAAAAAAAAGCCTTACTATACTATGTCATTTTTTTACGGAAAAAAGCCTTACTATACTATGTCGTTTTTTAAGAAATATGCCTTATTATACTATGTCGTTTTTTTAAGAAAAAAGCCTTACTATACTATGTCGTTTTTTAAAAACAAAAAAAGCCTTACTATACTATGTCGTTTTTTAAATAAAAAAAAGCCTTACTATACTATGTCGTTTTTTACGGAAAAAAAGCCTTACTATTCTATGTCGTTTTTTAAAAACAAAAAAGCCTTACTATACTATGTCGTTTTTGAAATAAAAAAGCCTTACTATACTATGTCTTTTTTTTTAAGAAACAAGCCTTACTATACTATGTCGTTTTTTTAAATAAAAAAAAGCCTTACTATACTATGTCGCTTTTTTAAATAAAAAATGCCTTACTATACTGTCGTTTTTTTTTAACGAAAAATGCCTTACTATACTATGTCGTTTTTTTAAGAAAAAAGCCTTACTATACTATATCGTTTTTTACGGAAAAAAAAGCCTTACTATACTATGTCGTTTTTTACGGAAAAAAAGCCTTACTATACTATGTCGTTTTTTACGGAAAAAAGCCTTACTATACTATGTCGTTTTTTAAAAACAAAAAAGCCTTACTATACTATGTCGTTTTTTAAATAAAAAAAGCCTTACTATACTATTCCGTTTTTTACGGAAAAAAAGCCTTACTATACTATGTCGTTTTTTACGGAAAAAAGCCTTACTATACTATGTCGTTTTTTTTTTAAATAAAAAAGCCTTACTATACTATGTGGTTTTTTTAAAGGAAAAAAACCCTTACTATACTATGTCGTTTTTTTTAAGAAAAAAGCCTTACTATACTATGTCGTTTTTTAAAATAAAAAAGCCTTACTATACTATGTCGTTTTTTTTAAGAAAAAAGCCTTACTATACTATGTCGTTTTTTAAAATAAAAAAAGCCTTACTATACTATATCGGTTTTTACGGAAAAAAGCCTTACTATACTATGTCGTTTTTTTAAAACAAAAAAGCCTTACTATACTATGTCGTTTTTTAACGAAAAAAGGTTTACTATAGTATGTCGTTTTTTACGAAAAAAGCCTTACTATACTATGTCGTTTTTTTTAAGAAAAAAGCCTTACTATACTATGTCGTTTTTTTACGAAAAAAAAGCCTTACTATACTATGTGATTTTTTACGGAAAAAAGCCTTACTATACTATGTCGTTTTTTAAGAAATATGCCTTACTATACTATATCGTTTTTTAAAGAAAAAAGCCTTACTATACTATATCGTTTTTTTACGAAAAGAAAGCCTTACTATACTATGTCGTTTTTTACGGAAAAAAAGCCTTACTATACTATGTCGTTTTTTACGGAAAAAAGCCTTACTATACTATGTCGTTTTTTAAAAACAAAAGCCTTACTATACTATGTCGTTTTTTAAGAAATATGCCTTACTATACTATGTCGTTTTTAAATTAAAAAAGCCTTACTATACTATGTCGTTTTTTAAGAAATATGCCTTACTATACTATGTCGTTTTTTACTAAAAAAAGCCTTACTATACTATGTCGTTTTTTACGGAAAAAAAGCCTTACTATACTATGTCGTTTTTTACGGAAAAAAGCCTTACTATACTATGTCGTTTTTTTTAAAATAATAAAGCCTTACTATACTATGTGGTTTTTTTAAAGGAAAAAAACCCTTACTATACTATGTCGTTTTTTTTAAAGAAAAAAGCCTTACTATACTATGTCTTTTTTTGAAATAAAAAAGCCTTACTATACTATGTCGTTTTTTAAAAACAAAAAAGCCTTACTATACTATGTCGTTTTTTAACGAAAAAAGCTTTACTATAGTATGTCGTTTTTTTTTACGAAAAAAGCCTTACTATACTATATCGTTTTTTACGGAAAAAAAGCCTTACTATACTATGTCGTTTTTTAAATAAAAAAAGCCTTACTATACTATGTCGTTTTTTACGGAAAAAAAGCCTTACTATACTATGTCGTTTTTTAAAAACAAAAAAGCCTTACTATACTATGTCGTTTTTTTTAAGAAACAAGCCTTACTATACTATGTCGTTTTTTTAAATAAAAAAAGCCTTACTATACTATGTCGCTTTTTTAAATAAAAAATGCCTTACTATACTGTCGTTTTTTTAACGAAAAATGCCTTACTATACTATGTCGTTTTTTTAAGAAAAAAGCCTTACTATACTATATTGTTTTTTACGAGAAAAAAAAGCCTTACTATACTATGTCGTTTTTTACGGAAAAAAAGCCTTACTATACTATGTCGTTTTTTACGGAAAAAAGCCTTACTATACTATGTCGTTTTTTTTAAATAAAAAAGCCTTACTATACTATGTGGTTTTTTTTAAGAAAAAAGCCTTATTATACTATGTCGTTTTTTACGGAAAAAAGCCTTACTATACTATGTCGTTTTTTAAATAAAAAAAGCCTTACTATACTATGTCGTTTTTTAAGAAATATGCCTTACTATACTATGTCGTTTTTTTTAAGAAAAAAGCCTTACTATACTATATCGTTTTTTACGAAAAAAAAGCCTTCCTATACTATGTCGTTTTTTACGGAAAAAAAGCCTTACTATACTATTTTGTTTTTTACGGAAAAAAGCCTTACTATACTATGTCGTTTTTTAAAAACAAAAAAGCCTTACTATACTATGTCGTTTTTTAAATAAAAAAAGCCTTACTATACTATGTCGTTTTTTTACGGAAAAAAAGCCTTACTATACTGTCGTTTTTTTTTTAAAATAAAAAAGCCTTTCTATACTATGTGTTTTTTTTAAAGGAAAAAAACCCTTACTATACTATGTCGTTTTTTTTAAAGAAAAAAGCCTTACTATACTATGTCGTTTTTTAAAATAAAAAAGCCTTACTATACTATGTCGTTTTTTAAAAACAAAAAAGCCTTAGTATACTATGTCATTTTTTAAAGAAAAAAGCCTTACAATACTATATCGTTTTTTACGAGAAAAAAGCCTTACTATACTATGTCGTTTTTTAAAAACAAAAAAGCCTTACTATACTGTGTCATTTTTTAAATAAAAAAAGCCTTACTATACTATGTCGTTTTTTAAATAAAAAAAGCCTTACTATACTATGTCGTTTTTTACGGAAAAAAAGCCTTACTATACTACGTCGTTTTTTTTAACGAAAAATGCCTTACTATACTATGTCGTTTTTTTAAGAAAAAAGTCTTACTATACTATATCGTTTTTTACGAAAAAAAAAGCCTTACTATACTATGTCGTTTTTTACGGAAAAAAGCCTTACTATACTATGTCGTTTTTTACGGAAAAAAGCGACATGCCCTCTCTCTCTCGCTCTCTCTCTTTATGTCGTATTTTAACAAAAAAAGCCTTCCTATATTATGTCGTTTTTTTTAATAAAAAAGCCTTAATATACTGTCATTTCCTACGAAAAAAGCCTTAATATACTGTCATTTCCTACGAAAAAAGCCTTACTATACTATGTCGTTTTTTTTACGAAAAAAAGCCCCATTATACTATGTCATTTTTTTTAAAAAAAAATTCCTCCCTATACTGTCGTTTTTCAAGAAAAAAAGCCTACTATAGAATGTCATTTTTTAAGAAAAAAGCCTTCCAATGCATGGTCATTTTTGAATAAAAAAGCCTTACTGTACATGGTCTTTTATTTATTTTTTTAAAGCCTCACTATACTTTGTGTTTTTTCATTTTCATTTCATTTTTTTTGTCACGTTGATCAATTCCCATCACGAGCCGATCGAAAATAACGACGCCTGCTAAGAACGACGTCCTCGTTCATCATCGTTTAGACTCTCTAGATGAGAAATTGATTACGGGAAATCCTCGATAGCGCTTGGATTGACATGCCGTCCGTCTTTAATGCATTCAATTAAACTGGTTCCCTTCCTGCCCATTTTGGGGTCCCCCCTCCGTCCCCCCCACTCACCTTTCCCGTGATGGCCGACCAGACCTTGAGCGTGTTGTCGTCGGAGCCGCTGACGATGCGGTTCCCGCAAAACTGGAGGCAGGTGATCACGTGGTCGTCGTGACCTTTCAGCACCTGGCGAGACGGACCGTGGATTCATTGGGAAGTCGCCGGAACCGGATTGGACTGGAATTCCCGTGTGGGGTGGGGGCGGGGTTTACCTTGGGTGATTTCAGGTCCCCTCTCCTCCAATTAGTGTCTATTCGGTGCTGCCTGATGTAGGCGCTCTTCCAGGGACTGTGCGTGAAGCCGGGCTTGACCGCTTTCCTCTTCTTGGCCGGCAACGGCTCGTCGATCCCTGCTGGCGAGAAAGGCGGGGTCAATCCATGGAGGGTGGGATTTGAGTTTGGATGTTTTTTGGGGGGTCAGCCCACCTTCTTCCCGGCACTTCTCCCTCCACAGCAAGTTGTCCTCGGCCAGGATGCGCCAATAGCGGCACGTCTGGGCGGCCTGGAGGAGGTCTTTGGGCTCCAGGAAGGACAGCACGTACAAGGCCAGCTAGGCGGGAGGGAGAAGGAGACACGGTTGACGACGGTTTCATAACTTTTGGAACGCGCCGAGCCTCCGAGTCGTCGTCCCACCTCCTTGGGCAGCAGGGAGATGAAGTCTCGTTGGAACTGCGGCTCGATGACCTGCATCATGTGCTTGACCTGCGTGGGCTCGCAGATGTCGATCAACTCGTCCAACGCCAGCAGCTTCTCGGGACCGCTCCAGCTCTGTCCGCGGAAAAAGGGAAAAAAAATAACTATTTGAACTGTTGCACTTGCCATGTCTTGGAGTTTCCCTTGGCGTTTATTGACCTTTGCTGTTAGCATTAGCATTTGTGCTTTTTTACTCTTTTTCCCCAAGGGCTTCTCGGCGGTCGTCCCTTTTATTTCCGCCACTTGAAATATTCGGGGTACAGTGGTACCTCGACATACGAGTGCCCCGACATACGAGCAATTTGAGATACGAGTAACATTTCAGGCAAAGATTTACCTTAAGATACGAGACAAATTTTGATATACGAGCTCATAAGAACATATTGGCCACTGTCTTTCCCCTCGTGTGATGTCTCTACGAGCACTGGGCGGAGCCTTGCATTTTTTTCCCCATTAGTCAGTGCAAATGGCAGAGTGATCGCTAATACGAGAGGAGTAAATACTACTACTTGTTGTCAAGCAAGTGGTCGTGCGTTATCCTATTGTGAGGACATTTGTGTGCATCATTTGGGAATATTTTGAAGGGAAGACTAAAGGCAAACAACCCTCCATAGATTGCATCTGGAAGTCAGGGTGGAGGCGGGGCCAATAGAGCCAACGAAGAAAGGTATCAACATTTCAAACAAAATTACAATGAAGTTTAGTGTAAGGTTAGATTCAACTTATTTTTGAGTGTGTCTGCATCGTAATCCAAGTTCATTTCAATTTGTTTATGTTATGTTACGAGCGTGTTGCCTTGCAAAAAGTCTGATTTTAGTACTATTAAACACATTTTAGTAATATTAAACACATTTTAGTACAATTAAACCACTAGTTATTTGTTACTTTGTTAATAGATGGCGAATTAGAACAAATAAAAATGTTTTTCCAATCCAATATCCTCTATTTGGTGTTTTTTCAGAGATTTAAAAAGGAATTAATTTGTTTTTTGTTCATTTCTATGGGAAACATTTGAGTTACGAGTAAATTGACATACGAGCTCAGTCCCGGAACGGATTAAGCTCGTATCTCGAGGTACCACTGTATTTTGAAGGAAAGACAAAAGCAAACAACCCTCGATAGGTTGCATCTGAAAGTCAGGGTGGAGGCGGGGCCAATAGAGACAAGAAAGGTATCAAATTGTCAATTAAGTTTAGTATAAGGCTAGATTAAATTTATTTTAGAGTGCGTCTGCATCGTCATCCAAGTTCATTTAAATGTGTTTATGTCATGTTACGAGCGCTCTGCCTGGCGGTTTAAGAATCCCCCCGAACGGAGTGTTTTATTTATCAGGCCGCATCGCCATCAAAAGGCTTTTTCTCTTTTTTTTCTTCCTCTCCTCGTCAGCAAAACGCTCTTATGTCACAGCCGCTCGCTCGCTCGCTCGGGGTTATTTATGGAGCTTTTTTTGGACATTTTCAAGAACTCCCTCTCCCCCCACACGGCGTGTCTGGACTTGAGCCCTGTTATATTTTCGAGAAGGCGACGGCGGATCAAAACGCACGCAAATGGAACGCAAATAGAGAAAAAGGGAGTGAGTGCCCAGGTGCTAAAATGCTCCAAAAAGGGAGTTTATCCAGCTTTCAAGTCACCCAAAAAACAAAAAAAAATCATGTGTGAGTTAATGTGTTATATGCCTGAATTTACATTAATCGGCCATTGACAGTGATAGAAGTCTAATCCGATTGGACTGGAAAAGCAGGCAACGTTCCTTGAAATTATGTTCATAATTAATTTTTAATATATACACTTAGTTATCCCTGAAATGTTTTCAAATGGTTCAAATAATGTCGGGATTATGACAGAAAAATCGTGTACAGTAATCCCTCGAATATCACGGTTAATGTAGACCAGATATGGCCATGATAAACAACAAAAAACGCAAAGTAGGGTCAACCCTATTTAAAAAATATATATATATTTTTTTTATTTCAGTGCTGAGCTCTAGTAGCAAGCGGAGGAAAGGGGAGTGGCTTCTGCTTGCGAGTTTCAGCGTGGATTTTCACATTTTTATGAACTTATTAAAAAAAATCAGCGATGTAGTGAAGCCGCGCTATTCGAGGGATTACTGTACAATATTCATCGAAAAATCGTGAAGTAGGGTCACCCCTATTATAACTTTTTTTTGAGTCCTAGTAGCAAAAGTGGCTATCGCTTACGACTTTCAGCGTGGATTTTCACATTTTTATTAACTTATAAAAATTAATAATTAATAGCCGGAAAAAAAATTTCCACAAAGTAGTGAATTCCCGACAAGCGGAGACGCGATAATCGAGGGATCACTGTATTACGGCCATCGACGGCGTTAAGCGACCCATCCGATTCGACTAAGGCCCCGGAGGGATTGGACACCTATCGCCGTCCAAGCTAGCCTTGACGAGCTTCAAAGAAATTGAAGAAAAGAGGAAGAGGATTTGTCCGATTTTCATCTCTGCAACGTCCATCCTGGAGCTCAACGGGCTCAGCTCGCCATTAAACGGCAACGGACAGACGGACAAACGGGGAGCTAAGCCGTGGCTAATTAGGCTTTTTGCTCGGACTGGAAAAAAAAAAGGAAGAAAAAGGGCAACGTGACCCATTTTATGTATTTAAAAGAAATATTCTTTTTAATGAATTGACAGCTCTTTTCCAGCGCCTGCTTTTAAAACCTTTGAGCAAAAAGAAGAAAAACCCTCTAGTTTCCTAATTAACCTTTTCGGTTCCATTTAAAACTCGGAGACACTGGTGTCAAACCTGTGGCTCGCGGGCAGGAGGTGGGCCACTGTGGGGTCCAATTTGGCCCCCGGGCGGGGTTGCCGTTCTGCCCGACGACACATTTTGTAGCTCATTTATGCGGAATGAAATGCTTTGGGTCCTACCTGGAAGGTGCGTAGCCAATCCTGGAGCCCCGCGGGCGGCTGGACGGAGGTGATTCGCCGCCTCTGCTGGCCCTGGCCGTTGGCCGCCCGGATGTGACCGAAGGTGGTGGGCGTGGACGGGCACGGTACGATTCCCGTCGGGCTGGAAAACAAAACAAAAAAGGGAAGAAATTAATGAAAATTGTCCAGATGTCCAATCTGAGGAGGAAATAAATGTTATATATTTTTTTCTATCTGACTACCGACAGCCTGTTATGTTGTTTTTTTAACTTGTGTATTCTTTAGCTCACAAGTGGCGGCCCGCGGGCCAAATCTGGCCCGCCGCGTCATTTTGTGCGGCCCGAGTAAGTAAATAGTGAGTGCCGACTTTCTGTTTTAGGATCAAATTCTAATGAAGATTATAGATGTATATTATATTTCCTGATTTTCCCCCTTTTTAAATCAATAATTGCAATTTTTATCCATTTTTTTTCTTTTGGTGTTTTTAGGTCAAAAAGCATTTTGTCAAATCTAAAAATAAATATATAATTTTGTTTCGGTTTTCAACTTTAAAATTGAATATAATTTAAAAAAAATGTTTCCATTTGAAATGAAAAACAAATGATTAGATGTTTTCCCTTAAGAAAAAAAAGTTCAAATAAACAGTTTTATATCTGTAAAAAAAAATTGAATATTTCGGGCTTTTGATCCAGTTCTTATAATCCAATTTAAAAAAAATATCTAAATATTCTATCTAAAATGATCCAGCGCACATGAAATCGAGTTGACGTCAATGCGGCCCGCGAACCAACCCGAGTTCGACACCCTTGCTTTAGCTGGTGCGAGTAATCGTACAAAAATAAAATAATGATGAAGTACTTTTTGTGTGTGGCTGACCTTGGGTACTCTGGACCTTTGCAGGGTTTTTTTCCTGAAGGGAAAGATCGGACCTCGGGGCCATGGTCCAACTTTCTCTTCATCTGAAACAAAAAAACAAATGTGAGACCCGAAGCAATCTTTTTCTTGTTCCATTTTTCATCAAAAGCAAAAATCTTCATATTTTATCAATACAAAAAATTAATGACAAAAATTCATTTTCCAAATGAAAAAAATGTAATTATGCAAACTATTTTACCTAAAGAAATAATTAATGATATGACAATTCATTTTACAAATGAAAAAAATGTAATTATGCAAACTATTTTAACAAAGAAAATTAATTGATGATATGACAAAAAAATCATTTTACAAATGAAAACAAAATGTAATTATGTGAAAAAATGTAATTATGCAAACTATTTTAACAAAAAAAAATTATGATATGACAAAAATTCATTTTACAAATGAAAAAAAATGTAATTATGCAAACTATTTTAACCCCAAAAAATAATTAATGATATGACAAAAATGCATTTTCCAAATGAAAACAAAATGTAATTATGTGAAAAAAATGTAAACTATTTATTGATAAAGTCAACACTGCAATGACAGAAAAGTATGCAAATTTAAAAGGCAAACTATTGAAAGCAAGCAAAAAAAAAAAAAAAAAATCAGCATTCTTTTTGCCGTTTTAGCGGCGTCTCGATAACACGTCTCCGTCCGTCTCCCCCCAGATTGCGCGTTTATTTTGTCCGCCCCTATAATTTGGGCGTTTTTTCCCGCGAGCGTCCAATCCCGAGGGGGCGTTTGGCTTTTTTAATGACAAACTTAAGAAGCGGCCAGGAATTCTTTCCTCGACGGAATCAATGCGCTAAAGAAGAAGCGCGTCTACATGACTAGCACGCTAATGCGTAGCCGCCGCTGCCGCCCGCCCGCCGTCCCGCCCTGGGGACATTAAGACCGTGATCTAAAGCACGATTGATGACGCCCCCCTCCCCGCCACACGTCCAAAGCCCCTCTGAAGCGACCAGTCGTCCTTTCAGAGTAACCTTTTGACAACAAACATGGCGACGGCGGAGGGGGGATTAAGAATGTTTGAGCCCAGTTCCGCCGGGGGCCTTTTTAAAAAAACACCTCACCCCTACACCGCTATAACAATGAGCGCGTTTGACGACCGCTTTGAGTGTTTTTCGTCCGTCCGGTCGACGACAAAACGGACGCCAAAGGAAGGCACGTAGAATTGAAGCGGGTGACCTTGATTTCATTGTCCAAGTAGGGATGCTAACACAAACATTAGCAAACAATAGCGCTGTAGCAACATTTGGCAATTTTATTCCCGCGAGAAAGGCCCTATTTTTCGGTGGATAGGAATAAAAATGGGTTTATTTAGTTTTTAACCTGTTACGGATGTATTTATTTCCGTTTTATCTCGAGCGATACAAGTCCGATCCGTTTTGATTGGACGCCCCGGTTTGGAAAATGTCTTTTCATACTCGGGTATGAACTCGTGGGCTGCCATCCACGTCCAATCGATGCATTTTCAACGTGAGATTGGACGACGGACGATCATTTGGTGACCACTCCCGGTCCAATTACATGGTGGGAAATCGCCCCTCCCAGTTCAAACGGTACACGGTCGATTGGTCGCCGGTCTTTTGGTCGCCGGTCTTTTGGTCGCCAATCTTTTGGTCGCCGGTCTTTTGGTCGCCCGGAAGATAAGTGATAATTACCATTTAAATGGTTGCTCAAATTCCCTAAATACAAAGTGTGAATGACTATTTAGTCCTACTTAATGCCCTATTAATTATTAGGCTAAAGAAAAGCTCCAAATTTCCCGGACTTGTATTGTTTTTTGTTGGATAACTGGTTAAGACACTGCCTGACTGACGTAGCTTCTTAAAGGGACAGCGCATGTACATACAAACTCTTGAATAGACTCACGTGGGCTCAGTGAAACTGCTCATGGCCATTGTTGGCTTTTATTCATGCGTAGACCGTCTTGTTTTACCTTGTTTTGTCGCCGGTCTTTTGGTCCTCGGTCTTTTGGTCGCCCGTTGTTTGGGTCCGGGCGACCAAAAGACCGCGACCAAAAGTCCGGCGACCAAAAGACCGGCGACCAAACGACCGCACACGGACACAAACGCGGGTGACTTCCGTATGAGTCCGCTACTCCAAAATACTGCGAGTTTTTCCTATCTGTGGCCTGAAGGAAGTCAAGTTGAATCAGTGCCTTCAAAATAAAATGATTTTAGAGAGAAAGCGGACCGTGGCTTTGGCATATTTAAAAAACAACAACAACAAAAAGCAACATTTTTAGTGGTCTCGTTCTTTTCAGGTCATTTTACGATTTTTAAAAAACTAAATAATAATATTAAACATTTATTTTGTCATAAATAATTGAAATACATTCAAGCCATTTTCCCCATAGCTATTTTTAAATGAAATAAAGCAGTTACGTTCTCGTTGTTTTCATTTAAAAAATCTAATGTATTCAAGTCAATGGCACCGAATGAAGTTCAAAGTAGCTGAAATGGATTTGACGTCATCTTTTTAATTGAATTTAAGGCCGCCTGTTGGTTATTGAGAAGCGAGGCAAAATATCTTCTTTTAGCCCCCAGATAAATCTTTAATTTGTTAATAAATGACGACGTGGCTCGACTTTTAGGAGCTTTTCTGCCTGCTTCATTTTGCTCGTTACAAAGACGACACTTTTTTTTGGGAGGCTCTTTTGATTCCTTTTAAGATCTTTCTTGCAAGTATCGCACATCAAAGGGTGGAAAATACCACTTCATTTTCCTAATCCAATGACAGACGGAGCCATCAGGCTAATATTTAGCTACATTATGCTAAAAAGCCTCATTTCAAATACAGTAAACACAAAAAAACGACATCAACCAAACTTTTTAGTGAAAAGAAATGTTATTATAATATATAATGACATTTGTGGCTTCAAGTGCTCTGCTTTTGCGATTAAAAATGTAATATTGTTTGTCTAAAAAGGTGACATCTTCCAATAAGAGTGAAATGATGTCAACGTGAATAAAAGCACCTGTTTTAAGGGGGAAATATGGAAATAAATATTGAAATCTAAAAAGGACCACACTACCGTTTCAATTTTGTAACATATAAAGATGCATTCAAAGGACTTGAAAACTAGCTTTCAAAATAAAAGCCTTGCGTGAATAAAATCACCTGTTTTAAGGGGAGAGATATGGAAATAAATATTGAAATCTTAAAAGGACAAAACTACTTTCAATTTTGTAACAAATAAAGATGCATTCAATGGACTTGAAAACTAGCTTTCAAAATAAAAGCACCTGTTTTAAGGGGAAAAATATGAAAATATTGAAATCTAAAAGGGACAAAACTACTGTTTCAATTTTGTAACAAATAAAGATGAATTCAACGGACTAGAAAAATAGATTTCAAAATAAAAGCCTTGCGGGAATAAAAGCACCGGTTTTAAGGGGAAAAATATGGAAATAAATATTGAAATCTAAAAGGGACAAAACTCCTGTTTCAATTTCATAACAAATAAAGATGAATTCAATGGATTAGAAAATAGCTTTCAAAATAAAAGCCTCACGTGAATAAAAGCACCTGTTTAAAGGGAGAAATATGGAAATAAATATTGAAATCTAAAAAGGACAAAACTACTGTTTCAATTTTGTAACAACTAAAGATGCATTCAATGGACTTGGAAACTAGCTTTCAAAATAAAAGCCTCACGTGAATAAAAGCACCTGTTTTAAGTGGACAAATATGTAAATATTCAAATCAAAAAGGACAAAACTACTTTCAATTTTTTAACAACTAAAGATGCATTCAACGGACTTGAAAACTAGCTTTCAAAATAAAAGCCTCATGTGAATAAAAGCACCTGTTTTAAGGGGAGAAATATGTAAATATTCAAAACAAACAGGACAAAACTACTGTTTCAATTTTGTAACAAATAAAAATGCATTCAATGGACTCTTTCAAAATAAAAGCCTCACATGAAACGGTTAAGACCGCAAAGCGAGCTGGGGGGAGGGTCCCCGATTGGGCCGCCATCCACCTTTGCGACCACTTAAAGTGAAATGATTGGTTTCCAAAGGCGGCGGGGTGCGTCAAATCCATCAGGAAGTCCACCCGCATTTTAGCCAATTTTCTCTTAACCGCCGCCTCGAAGCGGAATGACAACAATGTGCCAAGCCGGCCGGCCGGCCGGGTGAGGGGAAAGGAAGCCAAGACGCCCATTCGCTCCCTCGCTCGCTCGCCGTGGCGGAGGAGAACAGCCTAATAACCTCATTTTATTTCCTCATTATTATTATTATTTTTTTTTTTTCAATGGGGCTCTGCGCCAGGACTCTCCGTCCTCCGCAGTGACCGAGCGAGCCGCGAGCGTCGTAAAAAAAAAAAAAAAGAGCCGTTTCAAAAAAAGGGTGACGGACGGACGGAGTGACTCACTTTGTAGAAAATCATCTTAATAGTGCCGTAGAAGCCCATGATGCTGCTTTTACGCCGCTTCCTTCCTTCCTGTTTGCTCGCTCGCTCGCTCGGGAGCGTCACCTCGCCTGGATCGGATCCACAAGCTCGCTCGCTCACTCGCTAGCGTCGTCGCTGGGACGGCGTGCGGCTTTCGGCGGCCGGGAACATGCTCGGGCACGTCACCCCTCCGCCCGCCTGCCTTTGGGTTGGATCCCCCTCGGGCGCCGCTGGCATCGGATTCCCGACAACTTAAGCGATGGGAGGACAGGGGTGAGGAGGGGGAGTCTCGTATCCGTGTGTCGGCGACGCGATGCGGCGGTCGAGCGGGGGGTGCCGCTGGGGGTTCTGGCTCCGGAGGGGAAGCGAATGAGAAGGCAGAGAGAGAGAGAGCGAGAGCGAGAGAGAGCTAGTGTACGTCCTTCCTGGTCTTCCTCACGCTGCAAAAAGACGACTCCTCCGCATGGAGCGTATTCGAGCCTCCCCAGCGGAGAGGAATGGTGCAGTCCGCGCCCTCCCTCTCTCTCTCGCTCTCTCGCTCTCTCTCTTTTTTTCTCTCTCTCTCGCTGGCTGGCAAGATTGGCAAGCCAAGCTCGATTGTGAGCGACCCTTCCTTTCCTTTTCCTTTCCTTCCCTAACAACACTTGTTGCGCGAGCAACTAAAGCAATGCGCCAAGCCACGCCCACAATTGCCCGCCTTTGCTGCAGGGAAAAAAAAGGCATTTCTCGCTCTTTGGCTGCGAAAGTGCAAATGGATTGGACGTCCAAGGCCGTCAATGGGAGCGACGATAACACTTCAACGGGGGAAAGGTCAGAGAGAGCCGTAAAAAAATGCTATATTCAAATATTATTCCTTGAGAGCCATACTCGGAATTTAAAATACATGAAAATGGGCGCCTTTTTCACTCATTTCACCCCCCTAGAAAAAGTCTCTGAATTCTTTTGACAACATTGTCACGCTGTTGCTAATCGCTGTACGCATAGAGACGTCTAATTAAAAAAATGATGATTAAAGCAGCGCTACATCAACGCGATGCTCCTATTGGTGTGTTCAGAATGCCATATATTAACCGACAGGTTAGCTGGGAGCCATATGCACCCACCAAAAGAGCCACATAAGGCTCTCGAGCCACAGGTTCCCTACCCCTGCTTTAGACTATCAACTGGGATGTAAATTTAAAAGAAAATAAACTTTTCGCCCCATAAAACTTATATGGACGCCTCCTTTTGAGTCTTGTAGGTTTATCCTAATGAATATTAACTGTTTTTAACTATATTCTTATATATTATAATGAAAAAATATGAAAGTTCCAAGGAAATGCATAAAAACAAATGTATTATGGTCACATTTTCTTTCCCGGTGGATACGCATCGGAGGCCTGGCGCCGTCATTGGCGACCGCCGAAAATGTGCAATAAATATCCAATCCAATCTAATCCGATCCAACATGGTATCCGGATCCGGATCCATCGTTAGCATATCGTCAACAGCCGTTCGGCGAGAGTTCCCGCACGGCGAATCCCGCCGGTGGGAACCCCCCCGCTAGCCCCGCCTCTTTTCAGCCAAGGCTTTAAGCTAGGCGCTGAACTTGAGGCCGGAATACCTCACGGGCGGTGACGCGTCACTAAGCGCTAGCGTGTCACGGTGCCCCCCTTTTTTTGAATAGAATGCTAAAATAAATAAAGAAATACATAAAATGCGGCGTTGCCAGGCGTGACAGACGCGAGGCGAGGTGAGGGCGAGGTGGAATTGATGAATCGTGGCAACGGGCGAAGGATAATAGAGCGGCGGAGTCGCATTAACATTCTCCCGGAGACCCCCGCGCGACCGCGTTCGGAGGGGGGCGGGGGGGCGTCAACGAGTCGGAGGCGGCCGAGAAAATAAATAGACGGGCAGAGGTCAGCGCTAGCAATTAACGGTAGTCGTTTGGAGACAATGCGGCCATTTTGATGTTGCTGGAATAAAGTAGGCACTAACCGCGGCTAGCCAAGATTCATATATGTATATAAATATGCTCATACAGAGTACTGAAACTCGATGAAAACTGTATAATAATGATTAAGGTTGCACTCCAACTATTTTCGGTAGGTGTCTTAAAATGAATACAGTAATCCCTCCAATATCGCGGCTTCAACTTTTGCGTTTTTTTCTGGGGGATTTTTTTTTTATTATATATTTTTTGTAAGTTCTTTAAATATGAAAATCCACGCTGAAACTCACAAGCGGAAGCCACTCCCCTTTCCACCACTTGCTACTAGGACTCTGAAGACAATTAAAAAACACTTTTTTAAATTATACATTTTATAAATTATTATTATTATTTAAATTCTAAATTTTATAAATTACTATAATTATTTAAATTCTAAATTTTATAAATTACTATTATTATTTACATTATAAATTTTATAAATTATTATTATTATTATTTAAATTTTATAAAAAAATATTATTATTTAAATTATACATTTTATAAATTATTATTTTAAATTATACATTTTATAAATTATTATTATTATTTTAAATTATACATTTTATAAATTATTATTATTATTTTAAATTATAAATTTTATAAATTATTATTATTATTTTTTTAAAATATAGGGTGACCCTACTTTTCAGTTTTTTGTCTATGGCCGGCCATGTCTGCTCTACATTAACCGCGATAATCGAGAAATTACTGTACTGATTTTGTGGCCCTGATCCAACATGTCTGCCCTGATCAGGTGGCTTTTTCATACTTCTGCCTTGTAATAAATAAATACAAGGTTAGCCCATAATCAACGTCCAAGATAGCCTTTTTACTTAACATTCAACTATGTAGCCATTTATTTATTTATTTTTCAACATTATCGATACAGTAATGGCTGACAGTGCTGAAATTTGAACCGGGAGCAAAAAAATGATATTGCGCAACACTAATTATGACTACAGAATGATGACGGCAACAAATCTATCACAAAAAAAGTGCTGGTTTTGCAAAGGTAGCATATTTTTGGGCAGTTATTTCCCACCATTGACGCCTAAAGACGTCAACGTGATTTTTAGCGACCGCCATTCTCGAATAACGACAAATGGCGTCGGTCCAAAAGTCCCGGCAGGTCGTCGGCCAACCTTTACACAACGTGTAGGAATGCCTGGCATGCCGACCTGCCTTTCAATGGGCCGGCCTTTTCTTTTGTCAAAGCTCAAGCGCCCCCGCCCCCGATACCGACCCGGCCCGGCCGGCGCTCGTCAAAACCCAAATGGTGCTCGTAAATAAAGCAAGTCGGGCTTTTATCCAGGCAAAAAAAAAAAAAAAAAGGCGGGCTCACATTAAAATTCGAGCTGGGAGGGAGGAAATTGCAAATGCTAACGTTTTAGCTTGAGCACACAGCCGCCAGCTCATCTTCTCAAATGAGGGAGTCCCAAAAGGAAGGCGCTACTCGTGTTGGAATAAATTAAGACTCTTAACCTCGTTTGGGCTTCTTTGAATATACTTTAAGGACAATTAAGGACGTGCAGAGGGGAAAAAAACATGCTAAATATCGCGGTTATACAGTTAGCGCGTGCCCTTTGTCATCACAGAACTAGCGCCTTGTTTTTTCCCTTTTGCTAGCCGTTATTTCCCATCTTTTTATTTTTATTTCTTGGCTCTGAACTTGAGTAAACTTTCCTTTGGAACTCAAACCATTTTTCTCCCTTGGGTTGTTTAGTTAGTTCTAAATTTAGGGCTATTTTTACCCCCTTTTATGCCGTCTTTTGTCTTTCTGGGCTGGCAAACCTAGCGTTGTTTTTCCCCTCTTCTATCCTTTTGCATTCTGTCTTTTTTTTAACTTAGGTTTTTGTATTAAAAAAAAATAACAAACCCTTTTTATTCCAATTTGCAAACGGTCCAAATTCCCCCAAAATTAAACTTTTGCTCAAAAGGCTATTTCGGGAAATACCAAAATGTGTAATTTTTCCGCTGGCCCTCCATTTAAAGGGACGGTGCGCATCTTTCAACCCAAATAGAAAGGCCCGTTTCCCTTTTTTTTCCTCTTCCTCTTTCCCCCCACAAGCCCCGCCCCCCCCCCACGCCATCTGGCGCCTTCCGTGACGCAGACGCTCCATAAATCCCGCTTAGCTTTGCCTTAGCCAAGGGATTCCCAAACTGCCACGCGGCCAGATTAAGCGTGGCGGCGACGGCGGCCCCGCATAATAACGCCACATTAACATTGTTTTTTTAATTATTTTTTTTCCTTAAATTTGGCTTTGTTTTTGTCATGTCTGAAAGTATAAAATAATGGTCCGGCGAACAAAGACGTTGGAAATCAAACCGTGGTCAAGAGTTGCTGGTGCATGATTAAAGAGCGCAGTCCTCTATTGCAAGGGTGTCAAAGCGGCGGCCCGGGGGCCAAATCTGGGCCGCCACATCATTTTGTGCGGCCCAAGGAAGTAAATTAAGAGTGGCAATTTTCTGTTTTAGGATCAAATTCAAGTGAAGATTATCGATGTATATTATAGTTCCTGATTTTCCCCTTTTTAAATCAATAATTGCTGAATTTTAATCCATCTTTTTGTGTTTTTAGTTCTAAACGTATTTTGAAAAATCTAACAATATATAAAATATAATTTTTTTTCAATTTAATATTGAACATCATTAAAAATATTTAGTTTCCTTTTGAAATGAAAAACAAATGATTAAAAGACATTTTCCCTTAAAAAAGCTCAAATCGCCATTGTTTTAGATCTTTAAAAACCCCTGAATATTTAGGGCTTTAGATTTAATTCTCTTAATCCGATTGTTTTAATTTTTTACATGTATCTAAAATGGTCCGTCCCACATCGAGTTGACGTTAATGCGGCCTGCAAACCACGCAAACCATTCAACGAGCGTCGGCGCCCCCTAGAATCTCCATTCAAAGTGGCCCACTATAGTTTGCAGCCGCTATTTATTTTCTATCCGCGGCAGGAGGACAGGACGCCGTCTCCGAGCGCGTAGGCGGACGCTAAGCTAACCTCATTGTGGAGGAAAAGACTGCAGCAAAGTGTGTGTGACTCAAAGCCCCCCCGCAAAGCCCCTCTGCTAGCTTGCGCAATAGTATTGCCGACGCAAGCTAAACACTCGGCCGTAATTTATTTCATCAATATCCGTCCCGTCTGTCGTGACGCAACGCCTTGGCGAGGAATCGTTTTCTTCGGACCGAGCAAACTGGGAGAACCGGATTGGCTATTTTGGGGTTGCTAGCTAGGAACATTATTTTGTCTATTAATACAATAGTCTTTAGACAATAAGGCGCAACACATTTTGGTTTTAAAGAGGTTATTATAACTTTTTTGTTGCAACAATATCATTTTTGGGCTATGGGATTCAAAGGTTTTTTCACGTTCTACCAGGCCATCAGGGCCTTCAAGGCCTTCTCTGCTGGCCGGAGAAATATCTGAATCACAGACTGATGTTAATTATATTTTGTCCATGAAAACCTATTAAATAATTCCAAATGGTCTATTAGCTTCCTTTCATTGCTTTCCCCCTGGTTGCACTGCTTTCAGATCTGTGTTTTCATATTGAAGCATTTAACCAATCACATTTCAGCCATTATTTGTTCCCCGGGTCAGAAATCTGCCTCAAGGCCTTCACAATCAGTTCTGCAGGCTCTGCTGCATTAAACAAGCGTCGATAAGACTGTTGCTTTAACCAATCAGAATTCGATTTGGTGACACCAGGCCTTCTCGCAGGCGTAGGGATACGTCATCGCTTTCACCAACTATGATTGGCTAGTGATAGAGTGGACTAGCCAGAGCTACCAAACTGTACCTGGAGCGAGCTGCACAAGCAAACTCACCCCATAATGGCCGATTGTATGAGGTTATTTTTTATGTGTCGCAGCTGTAGCTGCAGTAGAGGTTTTATAGCCATAAAATAATTTTTGAGGGTTGGATTGATTCGTTGAAGGCGCTACGAGAAAATGCACGGACCGCCACTGCGTTCTACGCACAAAACAGTTTATTTTTTATTTAAATTGCATTAAATAGACGTAAAAATAAATGTTGTTAAGCGTTTTATCTTTTTATCTTTTCTCAATTTTGAAATAAATGACCGCATTGTCTTGCATTAAGGCGTTTCATGCACGTCAAGTTAATTTGTGCGCATATAAACTGCACCCTCCATTTTTTGAGCGTCAAATAAGGCTTATTTTTGGGAGAAAATACGATGAATATGTCCCAAAAACAGTGAATTTCTCTCCAAATAATTGTTATTGAATGGGATGATTTGATTGGTCGTAGCAGCCACGGTTGAAATACTTTTCTACAATCGTCAAATCTCATCAGATTACTCTCCAAGACGTCTCGATCCGTCTTTCATCATTTCATCTTATTTAGGTGACTTGCGGCCAATTGCGTCATCCTCCCACATTCCCAAAGAAAACGATTTTCGGCAGAAATTCCCTTTTTTCGCGGTCTAGCGTTCACCTGCGCGGTCGCCGTCGGGTCTAAACGAGATCAAAGGGGGTCTCGGCCGGCCGGAATTGGATTGGAAATCAAGACGGGGTCTCGGTCAAGCGCAAACCCGCTTTGACGCTTCTCCGAGCATCACATCAAAAGTGGACTGACTGGCTTTTTTTTTTTTAAACGGACGGACGGACGCGCCGTCCGTCCGCCGCCGCACAAAAGACCAGCGCGCTTTTAATCCGGGGCGCTCCATCTGCCGCGTCCGCGTCTTTGAGCACATCCGGTGGGACAGACAGCTGTATGGTAATGCGCACGAGGCGAGAGGCGAGAGGCCGCGGCACGGACGGCCAGACGACCCCGACAAGGGCCGCCCTTCACGGCGGGGCCGCCGCTTGGCAGATTACGCATTCGGGACGCAGATGAAAGGCGGCGTGCGAGAAAATCCGTCAAAGACGGACGGAGCGACCGGCGCGGGAAATGTGTGGCGATCCTGCGTAGGCACAGGAAAATTGCCAATTTTGATGATTAATATTATTATTTGATTATTCCAAATTCAGAGCATTAAAGCCACGTTCATTTCGCCACAGGAAATTTACTAGACCACCGAGGAAAAATGACTCAACAAAACATGCGTGAGAAAAGAGGATGCAAGGCGCTTTCATCTTTTAGCTCAGTGGCGCCCTCTAGGACTAGAAATCAATCCAGTTACTAAAGCCAGTTTTACTTCAAGACAAGAAATATCTGCTCAAAGAATGCCCACCATAAACACTCTCAAAAGCTATGTTTAAAAAGGGTTCATAACGACACTATTTCCATTTCAAGCTGCCATTTTGGCTCAGTAGCGCCCTCTAGAACTAGACAACAATCCAGTTACTGAAGCCAATTTTACTTCAAGACAAGAAATATCTGCCCAAAGAATGCCCACCATAAACACTCTCAAAAGCTATGTTTAAAAAGGGTTCGTAATGACACTATTTCCATTTCAAGTGGCTATTTTAGCTCAGTGGCGCCCCCTAGGACTAGAAAACAATCCAATTCCAGAAGAAATTTGCTAGAAATATCTGCCATAGGATGACCAACCCCCCAAAAAGTCTCAAAAAGGCACAGGAAGACACGTTTCCATTTCAAGCGGCCATTTTGGCTCAGTAGCGCCCTCTAGAACTAGACAACAATCCAGTTACTGAAGCCAGTTTTACTTCAAGACAAGAAATATCTGCCCAAAGAATGCCCACCATAAACACTCACAAAAGCTATTTTTAAAAAGGGTTCGTAATGACACTATTTCAATTTCAAGTGGCTATTTGGGCACGGGAAGACAACTTCCAACTCAAGCGGCCATTTTGGCTCAGTGGCGCCCTCTGGGAGCAAAAAACAATCAAGTTTCTGAAGCCAGTTTTACTTGCAGACAAGAAATTTGCTAGAAATGCCTGCAAAAACTATGCCCCCTCTCAAAAAAAACATGGGAAGACACAGGTTCCATTTCAAGCGTCCATTTTGGCTCAGTAGCGCCCTCTAGGACTAGACAACAATCCCGTTACTGATGACAGTTTCACTTGCAGACATGAAATTTGCTAAACATGCCTGACAAAGAACATTAACCCCCCCAACCCAAAAAAAAAACGACGCATGGGAAGACACTGCTTCCATTTCAGGCGGCCATTTTGGCTCAGTGGCACCCTCCAAGGAATTCCAGTATCACTCAGCAATGTGAAATTTGAATTGAAAAAATAATAATAATAAATAGACTAGGACATGCCTAGTAGAATCGTGATTAATTGGTATGGACTGGTGACCTGAATAAATTTACATTTAATCCAAATGACTCCTCCGACATCTGTTCTGCTCGCATTTCCCTTAATATGATATTTTCTATTTTTCTCCCAGCCGAGTGCGTCCCTTTTTACTCCCCCGAGGCGGCGCCAAGCCAAGCCAAGCCAACCCAAATCAAATCAACGCTCCGACGCCGGCGAGCGGTCGCCTGGCAACGGGGCGGGCCGCGGCCATCGCGTCCGGCGACAACGACCACGGCGGCGGCGGACCGGCCGTTTAGTCAAGTGGCTTTAGCAGATAGCGCCGATTAAAGCTCCAATTTCACGGGAAGGAGCTCCATCTCCCCCACTTCCAAAGAACAAAGATAAGATCTGGCGCGCCAATTTCACGCCCCAGCAGAGTGGAAACAATCTTTAAAGAAAAAAATAAATAAAAGTCTCTTAGTATCGGAGTATCGGAGGCGTCCGCTCGCCAATCGGATGACAAAATGACTCGATTATTATGCGCCGCCACAAAACGCGGCGTTCGGACAACGTTATCGTGACCGCCGCTGGATTATTGGCGAGCGAGAAATAGCGGAAGCAAAAATATTTTGCAACTACCGTATTGGCCCGAATAAAAGAAGTTTTTTTAATTGAAAAAGTGTTGTTCGTCTTACATTCGAATTTTAGACGTCATACCCATTCACAACTCTAGATGGCGCCAAATATTACTTTGATTGTTAATGCAGTTATTGCAATTGTGTTGTTTTGTCACATTAGATTGGTTCATTTACATTTTAAAAATGTGATTACTCTTCGAATTTTAGACGTCATACCAATTCACAACTCTAGATGGCGCCAAATATCACTTTGATGGTTAATGCAGTTATTGCCATTGTGTTGTTTTATCACAGTAGATTGGTTCATTTACATTTAAAACATGTAATTACACATTAGGTTATATATTTAAATGTTGAAATATTAAGATGTAATAGAAAGTTTTGGCAAAATAACATGCTTTTCTCTCTCCAATATATTGTTATATGCATTTTTTTCCCCAGATATGTCATTATTTTCTGAATAAAAATTCAATTTTTATAAAGTTTTTTTTTCCCAAACTTGAGCCTTGAGAAAGGTCTGGCGAAAATAAGTGATTAAAAGAAAATCGAATGACCTTCAGTATCAGTTTGATTAAAATGATTTAAAAAAAGGCATTTAAAAGCAAATCATGTCTTCCAAAAAGCAATCAATTCCACCCACTGATGAGAAGTCGAGCTTGCCAAAAAAGTACTCTTCTATCCATCTCTCTTCTGCCATCAACATTCTAATTTCTCATAGTTTTCCCATTCACATTTCGCTTAAATAAGTCGAGTCGAGGTCAAGCGTTTGTTTGACCGTTCGCACGCGGGAAAATCCTAAATAAACCAGGAAGAACAGAACGCAGCACTTGACGCACATCTAATCAGCCAAAAAATGTTAGCATTAGCATAGTGGAGGAGTCGAGAAGGGTGCGCTGCGTGTTAAGTGGGGCAAATTTGACAAATTAGCAGCGTTCGAGTGGATAAATGCAGCCGAAGAAGGAAGATTCCACTCTTGAAAAGGTGAAGGACAAGCAAGAAAGGTTGCAATTGTGGGGACGCGCTGCCCCCTGCAGGCCGGAATCAAACATGACAGACTTTTTAAGATCTGCTCATTGACCCCGCTGCTACCACCCAGTGGCCACACACTGCCATTTCACTACTTTTCCTCTATTTTAACTGCAAAGCTGTCTAGTGCACTCATCCAAACAACAACAAAAACAAGAAACACAGCCAACAAACAATGTTTGGTAGACTTGTACGACGACTCGGTTTGCCGTGGGCGATTTCAACCGACATTTTCCGAGGCGACAAGGTCGTCAAAGCCAGCAGGCAAAGGAAGGTCGGACCTGGCAACTTTCCACGTATCTAGCCAAGGACTCCAAAGAGTGCTTACACTTCTATTCGGAGCCAAATGAAGGAGCACCAATCCTGTGTTGGCAATGTCGCCCAAGTCAAACTCGGGGTTAGCAAATGACACAAATCCACGGGACCACCGTGTCGCTCGCTTAAGTTCCAGAGAAAACATTTTCACTGCTAACCAGACCAGGAGCACATCTGACCGGCACAATTAAGACAGCAAAAAATGATTTTTTAAAGCAACTATTCACCCCTTTTGAATTACAGTCGTACCTCTACTTACGGACTTAATTGTTTTTTTAATTAAGACTTTTTTCGCAACTTGAAAATTTTGTAAGTAGAGGTGTACTTTATATGTAAATTCTCTAATTCGTACCATAGTCCTCGCACAACTACCAACTACACCCTTTAAAATTGGTCAAAGTAGAGTATTCATAGCTGTAATATTTAATAAATATATATAATTGTACTTGTGTATTCCTGTATAGGCACGAAAACATGCATTGTGGTAGTAATACTGGGGGTGATCCTACTTTGTGTTTTTTTTCGTTTATCGCGACCATCACATCTACATTAACCGCGATATTCGAGGGATTACTGTACATCCACTAGATAGAGCTGTTGTAGTAGCACTAGTAAGGGTTATGTTATACATAAGTAGATGAGGCTTCAGTAGTAGTATAAGGGCCAATTATATATTTTCTTGACAAAATACTCGATTAAAAAGAAGCGTTGTGTTTTTGCTAAGGCGGATATCCCGCTAATATGGCCCGGGTAAAGGTTCGATTCCCGTTAAAAAGCGTGGCGCCGCCTTTTCACGCAAAGATTCCCCCTCAAACCTCAAATCTAAAATTAGGCTGCTCGGCGACAGACTTTTAGGGTCATCTGTTAGGTGTCACTTTTCTCCGCGTGGCGCCGCGCCGGCAAAATAAATAATAATAATTCATTCCCGTCGATCCCCCAAAAAATACAGCTCGGATATGAAAAGTTATTTTTGACAAAACGCAACTCACCCGTCGACGGCAGAACGGCAAACTCTGCGCGATGATACTGATGCTAAATATTCGGAGGATTTTCTGGGGCGCCGGCGGCTCGCCGAGGCCGAGGGCTTCGTCGTCTGGCGCCGCTCGGTCGCCGGCCCCGCCCGCCTTTTTCCAGGCGCCGTTTCCGGACGAGAAACGGGGAATGGGGCAACGTCGCGGCATGGCACGAGCGGCGCGGGAAGGAAAACCAAGCGGCTAAAAACGTGTTCCGGGAAGAAAAGCGGCGGCGGCGGTCTGGACGAAACTACCCTGTGAGCAGCTGGCGGCCTCCCCCAAACCCCGCCCCCTGACTCCTCCCCACCCGCCGCGGAATCCGCTCCCGTGACCGTCCGGCGGAGGAATGCGGGCCGGCCCGGAACTTCCTCTGCGACCCCCCGTTTAACGGCGGCGGACATTCCGGAAATATCTGCACGTTATTACGTCGAGGGTTCAAAGTTGTCGTCAAAATAAGCTCTTTTGATTTCATGAAGTCATCGGGTGCCAACCACGGCGACACACGTCTGATCCGTTTGGACTGGGGAGGGGCTTAGGGGGGGCGCCGGGGTTTGGCGTCAGAGGCCCGGAAACGTGATCCCCTAAGTTTAACCTTGCCGGTTCCAGCGGATTTGACGTGCAGCGCCGTCACTGGCGGCCAATTTAGTTTCAAATGTTGTTGCGTTCCATTACTTTGACTTATTTTCAACATTCATTTATGTCTATTTTTGCCCTTAAATGTTTTATTTCTCTTCCATTCACAACGAGCCAAAGCCACAGCATTATTAGCATATTAGCACAAGTATGTTTTTGTTTGTATTTTTATCTTTTCTCCCCCATTCTTTGGCTAGTGGGATTTATACTCGGATCACAGAGTAAAAAAAAAGAGAAAATACGCACGGCAAAAGAACGCATTTGACGAAGTGACTCATAAGATTTGTCACGTGCGGGGCATTTGAGCATCTGAACTGTTGCTAAACGGACGCCTGTCCAACAAAGAACGAATCATGCTCTCGGTTTGGCCGCTCCGTCATTGTTTGGGGAGGATTAGCCGCCACTTTTATCAGAGCAGAGCGCCACGCCGCCCTGGAAGCGCAAAAGTACGCTCGGCGCAATCGTGGACGTCTTTGGGTCGCTACGGCACGTTCAAATGCTATTCCACCAGTTAAGTAAAGGAGAAAAAAAACATCTCGCGGTGTCTGATGTGCAAACGTTCATTCATTTTCCACCAGCCCTCCCACTTCAAATGCATGGGACGTCTAGCACGATCCATTTTAGTTAGTAAAACGTATTTTTTTTACTTTTTACTGCACATGTGTCAAAGTGGCGGCCCGGGGGCCAAATCTGGCCCGCCGCATCATTTTGTGTGGCCCGGGAAAGTCAATCATGAGTGCCTTGTGACTTTCTGTTTTAGGATCAAATTAAAATGAAGAGTATAGATGCATATGACATTTCCTGATTTCCCCCCTTTTAAATCAATAGTCATTTTTTTTAATCAATTTTTTCTGTGTTTTTAGTTCAAAAATCATTTTGTAAAATCTAAAAATGTATTTTAAAAAAGCTCAAATTAACATTGTTCTAGATCTATAAAAAACGGATTATTCAGGATTTTTAATCCCCCCCAAAAATCTAAATATTATATCTAAAATGGTCCGGCCCACGTGAAATCGAGTTGACGTTAAAGCGGCCCGCGAACCAACCCGAGTCTGAAACCCTTGCTTTACTGCATTTAACTTTTACTTTCGTAGTTGGGGTTAAAAACAATGGCCTTATGTATAACCTTATATGTTTACATTCTGTAAAATCATATTTTAAGAGTACCTATTCCTCAAAATAAAACTTTTCATTTTGAAACATGTTACTAAAGTCATCATTAGCAGCCCTAATCAATCTTCTGAGACAATTTAAAGAGCACAAAACTGCAGTGACAAACCTTGCCCGCCAGAGGGCGCCAACCCGACATTATGAGGAAAAAAAAGGACTTTCGCCTACCTTTTTATGGGAGGAGCTTTGGTTTGAGTGGACGTTGTTTGCAGCGACGGCGGGAGACATCAGGCCTTCCTCTCCTCGTTCTTCTCCTTCTTCATCGTCGTCATCCTCATCCTCTTCCTCCCCGTCGCGGCCGCTTTCGGCCGAGTGCTCAAAACTGTCGCTGTCCTGGTCCATTTCCTCCATTTCCTCTTCCTCGCCATCCATCTCCTCCATTTGCCCCCCCACCACGGTGGGCACCTGGGCCCTGTTTGGGGGCCCTCCCGCGGTCCTCTCCTCGTCTTCCTCCCGGCGAGCGTCACCGTTGTTGTTGTCCTCCTCCTCTTCCTCTTCTTCGTCCTCGTCGTCGTCGTCTTCCTCGTCGTCCCCCCGCGTTCGCCGCCCGTCCTCGGAGCGCCACGGCCAACGGGGGCCCCTGTCTCCCCGGGTCGCCTTGTCGGGGGGGCCTTCGCCCGAGGGGCCGTTGCTCGGGGCCGACTCGCCGGGCCCTCGGTCCGTGTCCGGCCGGGGGGAGGACGACTCCTCCGACTGTGAGGGGAGCAAAAAAAACGTTATTAATACGGTTTACATATTGATATGGTCCCAAATCCTCATAATAGTATTTTTTTAAAATAAGTTCATATTTAAATCCATTTTTAAAAATGCATCTAAACACTTAAAAATGAATAAAAAAAGGTTAAACAGAAAAAAAAGATACATTTTTATATTATGTTCAATAAAAAAAATTTAAAGATATATTCTGGATTAATTATTTTTAGGAAAAACGGTCACTAACTTCTTTTTAATTCAAATGGATGCATGAATAATTGAAATGTTCTCTTAGACTATTTATGAATATTTTTTAATACGGTTTATGCGCAGTTAGAATTAGTTTAGTGTTTTTTCCCAAACATTGATATGGTCTCAATTATCTTTGAAACTCATAGTATTTTTTTAAATATATTCATATTTAAATTTATTTTTTAAAATGTATATAGATCACTTGAAATAAATTAAAGAAAAAGATAAAATATATATATTTATTTTACGTTCAATCAATTGCTTTAAATATTTTTTTGCTTTTTTTAAAATTGAATTGAATTTTGTTTTAGACTTTTTTGTATTCAAATGGATGGCTGATTATTTGTCATCTTTATTATTACGTCAGATGAAAAATCCATAATCCGTTTTCTCTTAAGACTATTTAAAAATATTTTCTGTTCCCCCCAAACGTAACATAACAAATATCGCCTAAAATGACGAGTTTCGCGCATTCTGAACGAAAAGGAAGGCCTGTTCGTTACCTGCCGCGGCGGATGCCGGTGGTCCTCGAGCACCCGGTTCACACGCTCGCCATCGCCTCCGCCACCGCCACCGCCGTCATCGTCTTGGTCGTCGTCTTGGGGCGGGCGGCGGGGCCCTCGGGCGGCGGCGCTACCTGCGGGCGGCCCCCCCGAAGCCCGACCGCGCCTGCCGTTGCTGCCCCCCGACAGCAGATCCTGGTTCATTTCCAAAAGCCAGCTTGCGACCTCGTGCACCTTCGCTAAGCTGTCTGACGAGGAGAAGCTTTTCTGGACATGCTGGAACAACAACAACAACAACAAAAAACAACACTTTTACATACATTACTGGATGAATTCATTCTTTATAATATTGACCCTAAAACTGCGCCTTTGATTCAAACGGTATCTCAGAAATACCACATGATTTAAAAAAAAAGATTTTCCCTTCAAAGTAACATATTTGTACTCCCTATTAAAACCATGAATATGGAGGTGGAAATTGTGAGTCAGGGGGAGGCTTATACGCGAGAGAAATTGTCAAATTCAACCATTTTAAGGCAATTTTAAGGGTGTGGCTTATACGCGGGGCGTCTTATGCGCGTGGAAATATGGTAGGTCCCATTTTTTGATAAAGCCATTGCACAACATTCATAACATATCTAATACTAAAAATCCTGTGGCGGCTTTTCATTGATTTCCCCAACGTTATCGGCTTTTAAAAAGCATTTTAACGTGGGCACAGGTTCATTTTGACGGGACCAAAAGCCGAAGGAGAAAACACTTCCCGGACGGGTTTGACTTTGAGGACAATGTTTGGTCGTCCGTCCGTCTCCTTTTAGGCTGCGGCGGGAAGCATTAGTCGGATCTCCGATTGCGGATCCCCCCCTACCCCCGCCCCTGGGGACCTCCCGGGCGGAAGGGCTATGAATAGTTAAAATCGGGGTCTGGAAAACGCCAAGACTCGGCCACTTTTCCGGTAAAAACGACTTTGGAGAAAGAGAAATAGGCGCCGATTGTTGTGGGCAAAAGAGTTTCAAGTGTCAAGGCTGGCGCTGCCATTCAAACAAAACATTTCTGGTCGGCTTGTACGATACAAGTGCCCAAAAAATCCTGAGGAAATGAATGACTGGGACCTGGTCAAAATTAAATGAGTGATTTGACGTTGCCGCAAATCTTGAGAAAGTGACCAACAATGAACAAACAGCAGGAGGTGGCCTTGAATTGTCCAAAATTTGACACAAAGTTCACCAAAAACATCAAAGTCTGGCCCCAAATGAACAATAACTATCTTAAATGTCCCTAAATCTCCAGAAAGTGAGCTGCTATCTATCAAAAAATGAACAAAAGACATACTAAAAATCCCTAACTCTAACAATAAATATCACTAAGAAAACAACTGGGATCCGCTCAAAACTGCCTTCATATCAGTTGGTGACCTGTTATTGGTCAAGATTTAGCATCCGACCCCTCTTAATCAATAGTATGTCAACTGAAACTGGCCAAAAATAAATAAATACAATGAAAAAAACAACAGCAGTCAAAGTGATCTGGCAGAAGAGGAAAAAAAATCAATAAAAAGTGACATAAAACAAGGCGTAATCAGCAGAAAAACAACCCAAATCAGCAAGAAGCGACCCATCGTCTTAAAAAAAAAGTTAAAATGTCCGACTTTTAACGTTGAAAACTTTTGCTGCTACGTTCCGGCGCCCCCTTTACCTTGGACCCGGAGGGTCGGTCGGCGGCGGAGAGCAGCCGCCGCAGCTGCTCGGAGAGGACTTCCGAGCAGCACGCCGCGCGACCCAGCCTCTTCATCAGGGAGGAGAGGGCGCCGCAGCCGCACGTCCAGTCGCTCATGACCGGCGCTGCCGACAAAAGCGCTCTTTCGTCCGACGGGTACGTCCTCACTCGCCGCGGCTTTTTGGCATAATGGGGGACGGCGGGCGCTCCTTCCGCCGGCGCGTAAACGCGGGGAGTGGCGGCGGCAAAGACGCGCGCGGCGAGGGGAGCCGCGCGACGAGGACGCTAACCTCGTCGGCGTGGCGCGGCGGCTCGGAGAATGACATCCGAGCCCCCCGGCGCCGGCGCCGGCGTCGGAGGGGAGGGAGGCTCGGCGGCGGAAACCGAAGCCACTTTGTAAGTAGGAAGCGGGCGCCGGATTACGTTTTGCTGTTTTCGTTTGGAGGAAAATGGCCGACTTCGGGAGCGTTTCACAATTAGTTTTGCAGATTGCTACCGTATTTCCTGGCATATAAACTGTATTTGTAACTGAAAAAAATGATGATTGAATCAAGGGTACAGCACAAGAGTTACAGCGTTGCTATATTCTTTTTCGCCAGTAGATGTCGGCAAAGTAACATTTACTATTTGTTGGTCATTTTCCGTTACAATAAAAGAAATTAAAAAAATTGTACTTGATATCAAAAAACATCGTCCTCTTCCTGAGCATTGGTCTGGAACTAGCAAGCATCTCTCAACAGCGCCCCCATCATCGGTGATGGTCGGGTGGTGTAATTACAGTTTTAAATGATCGATTTTTTATCGAGTTTTTAATATTATCGTTGACAAAAATTATTTCACGCTAATTATCGTTATCGTTTCTCAGCTCTACTGCCTACACCTATATTAGCAAAAGGTGTTGATATTTTTTCGACGTTTACAAATGGAAAACAATTGGTGACAAATGCTGAAAGGCAATTTTTTAAGCAAAAAAAAAACCCCACAAAAAACAATGCAAAGAACTTGTGTTTAACTCATTAACAATTAACCTACTTTTTACTGCCACCGGTGGTGCCGAAACGTGCAATTCACGGGACCTGGGAGGGCTGGCGGCGACGGAACCAATGCGTTCCACTGCCGCCGCCCCTCCCGGTTCCAATGAATTGGACTCCTAGCGTCATCAAAGGCCGCCAAAGACCTAACGTTCTGCGTTTGTGGCGCACTAGCGGATGGCAACAATCTTGCTGGTAGTAACCGGATGCCTGGAAGGCCGGGAGACGACTCCCTCGCTCTCTCTGCGAAAAGGAAGCGGCGCACTGTAGCGAGTGGCGTGATATTAATAGCTCCAGCATTACGGTGATTGATTATTCCCCCCCCCCCCCCCCCCCCCCCCAATGCCACCATTGTGTCGGGAAAAGCCCGGCTAGCCATGAAACAAGCCACAAGAACCATAAGATGTTTTTCGATGAGACCAACGGCGTCAAACTCGGGTTGGTTCATTAACGTCAACTTGATTTCAGGTGGCCCGGACCATTTTAGAGATAATATTTAGATATATTTTTTGGGGGGAGGGCGTGGGGGTCGGATTAAAAGTACTGGATTAAAATCCTAAATATTTCATTTTTGATAGATTTAAAACAATGTTTATTTCATCGTTTTTTCATAGCAAGGGAAAGCGTCTTTTAATCGTTTGTTTTTATATTTCAAAAAAGGACACAATATACATATTTTTAATGATGTTCACTATAAAAGTGGAAAACAAAATATTTTTTTATATTTTTAGATTTCCCAAAATGCTTTTTGAACTAAAAAAACAAAAAGCAAAAAAATGCAAATATTGATTTAAAAAAGGAAAAATCAGGAAATACTACCTCTTTAATCTTCATTTGAATTTGGTCCTAAAACTCATGCTTTACTTTCTCGGGCCACCCAAAATGATGTGGTGGGCCAGATTTGGCCCCCGGGCCGCCACTTTGACACCAGTGGATCAGACGATTTGGTGATATTTTTATTATCAGCTTTTAGGCAACTGATGAAGGACGGCCGCCGGAGGGGAGAAAAAAAAAAAGCGTAACCAAAGATAAAGAGCGTGCAAAGTTGATTAAACGTTGGTACATGTGGCAAGCGGAGTCTCTGAAAATAAAGTGAAAAGCCGTCTGACCTAAATACTAATGGGCCCTACTTACAAAACAATCAAAACTTCTGCTAAGCGCCGACGCCATCTTTGGCTACTTTTATAGAGCGACACGTTTAAGGAACGAGCTCGCTAGGACTACCTTGCCCTTACCAACATGGTGGCCGTGAGGCCATTTTGGCAGGGGCGTGGAAAGGGATTTTCAGTTCCCGCTTCAAATGGGTCGGGCATCGAGCGCCATCACGTGCGTTGACATTGATCAAATCAACTTTAAAAAGGGCAGTTATGACTTGATTATAACGTCAAGGGAACGTGGCCTTGAACAATATGGCCCCGTCGGGGCGGCCATGTTGGTAGGGGCGACCGATCAAGGTCTTTTCATGCTTGTGTTGTAAATCCAAACGAGTTTGTCACTAGTCGACGTCCAACCCTGCCAACCCACATAACCAATAACTTTACGGGCGAGTGTGCAGTAATTTAACAGCAAAAATAAAAAATAAAAAATGTAAAAAGCCAGGCCTGTCATGAGGCAAAAAATGCTATCGGCGCAACCTAATGTTGAGGCATCATTAAAACTTTTTTTCCTCCATTTTCTGAGCCGCTTTATTATTTAAAAAATGAAAAAGATTTGGATTTAGTGGGTGAGGATTGGTCACCCTTTAATTTTGATCCGCAAAGGACAGACTATTATTGCACTCAGCGCTTTCCAAGTGGGCTAACTTCCAAGAAGGCCCCGCCCCACCCCGCGACGGGGCGGGGTTCATCGAACGAACAACTCGGGCTCCCTTCGATGGACGCTCAATCTATTGCGAGCGAGCGAGCGGGAGGCCCAGAGACGAGTTGGTGAGCGAGCATCCAATTTGGCGTGCGAGTCCGTTCCTCGCCAAGCGCTCCATTATTTATGAATATTGCTTTCCAGCATGTCAGCTCAGCGCCTCGGCGTATTGATCCGTGGAGCAAAGTGGTCGCCGCCGCCGCGCCAGAGGAGCGAGCAAAGAGGGCGCAGCCGCGTTAACCACGGCGTGTGAGCTGATTGGGCGCTTTTTTTTTTTTGCTCAAAAGTACATCTTTTGAAAAATAACTTATAACGGCTGACTTGACGATATACATTAACCCCCATAATATATATTAATGTAGCCCAGACATGGCCACGAGCATCGAAAAATTATTTTAAAATCAGAAAACCAAAGTAAAAAAAGACACTAGTTTATCAAAATATGAAACAAAATAAAATGGACATCGATAATAGAATTTGGCCTATGTTAACGTATTATTAATGTACTAATAAACATCAAGATGTTCGTTAACTTAGCCCATTGGCTCCCCCTACCAACCGTATGGGATTAATGCATGCAACAACTGGGAAAAAAAGCATCACATTCGCACAGGACAATTCATTCCAAGAGCAATACTCCATTATTATCGATGCTAACTCAATCGAACAAGTCAAAACCGTTAGTCACAATTATTAAGAGATAAATATGGGGAAATTTGAGAAAAATTGTGTTTTCTGCGGTGCTTGTTATGTTTACACTGGCTAGTTTTAGGTTGCAGCACTACTTGATGTATTTGCTTCATCTTAATGTCAATTCAAAAATAAACCTCACATAAGTGTTACCCACCTTTTTACAAATAATGACAAATTGATATTATTGAAGCAGATCAATCGCAATATAAAATGTCACAGCTGGCGACAGATTTTTTTCTCCAAAATAAACAAATAGAAACTTTACTCACAGTTCCCCTCGCCGATGTTCGCCGAGGGCGCGAGCGCCGGTCTCGGCTCGGGACGCCGACCCGGGCGCGTGGACGTCCCCCGCGCGCAGATGCCCCGTCAGTGGCGCCCTCGTCGTCCTCGGGGTCATCAGAGGGTCACGGCGCCTGCGATTGAAAAAGAGCAACGTGGAAATGAAACAAATGATGGCGCAACACGTCCAGACTGACAATTAAACAATAGTTTATTGCTTATTGTGACTTCACTTATCGCAAATTCATTTCTTCACGTTTTTTTTCTGCCTTGAATTATTTATTTATTTATTTTTTACATTTTTCTTAGTTCATAAAAGCGTGAAAATCCACGCTGAAATTCGCAAGTGAAAGCCACTCCCCTCAATGTATGTTATACTGCCACCTGGTGGCCGAGGAGCAAAATATCAACAGGGCAAAAAATAAATAAGATCATTTCTGCGTGCTATTTTTTTTAGCAGCCCCCCACTTAAAATGGACGTGACGCGTAGTGGCGATGAAGGCATTCAACGGGGAAAGAAGCGGCGGTGGCGGGCGGGCGGCCCTGATCGACACGCCGCTGCCATGGCAACTCCCATAAGCCAACAGAGCCGCCCGGCACGGTCATTTCCTGACCTTGAAATTGCAACGCGGTCGGTGGAGATCGCGGCGAGGAACAAGCGCAAAACCAACACCTTAGATTGACCTGGGAAGAGGGGGAGGGGTGTCCCCTTTTATTTGATCTTTTTTAATTTAAGCGCGGTTCCCTCGTCAAACAGCAAAGAAAGCCACGCGTTCGCTCGCTCGCTCGCCTAGTTGGCTTTGACTGTTAGCGAGGGATTATCCGTCTCTAATAGACTTTGCGCCACTTCAAGTGATCTCCCGGCTGTCCATCCGTCTGTCTGTCTTTCAGATCCCCGTCCAGTCCGGACAGGCCAGCGTGTCCAAACTGGACGGCAGCAAACCCTGAAAAATATCGCTTGCATGTGGCCCGCACTACAAGAGGAAAGCCTCCAGCCTCCAGTCCTCATCTTTAACACTAGAGGGGGCTAGTCAATTTTACCATTTACTGATAGGTCAAAACATGTTGAAACAAATAGTAGAAAAGTTGTCGATTTATATATATAGTAAAATACTAAAACAAAAGGCTACTGTTATTTCAGGTCGTATTTTTTAAGATAAAAACTGTGTGTATATATATATATATATTTGGGGGGGGGGGGACCACAAATAAATAAATAAATAAATAAATAAATATATATATATATATATATATATATATATATATATATATTATTTATGGTCCCCCCCACACACACAGTTTTTATGTTATAAAATACGACCTGAAATAACAGTAGCGTTTTGTTTTAGTATTTTACAAACAAAAACAAAACAAAAAATACACTGGCTATTCTATTTCTGCAAATATATTTCGCTTGTGTATTTTTTCTATTTATTTAAAAATTAAATATGAAAAAACATCAGCTATTCTTATTTTATTAAATAAAAATAAATATTTATTCTCTCTATTGTATTCATCTTTTAATTAAAAACAAAAGGAGAAATGTCAGTCGCTATTCTTATGTTTCCAATAATTCACATGAAAAAAAAAACAGCTGTTTTTCCTTATTATGTTTTTTAAATGTATTTTTAGGGTGATCAAAACATGTTAACATTGACTAATTTCTGGAAGAAAATGAGACGACCCTAGATAATGACGCCAATATAATATTTGCTTTTTCTCTTTGCATCAATACATCATGTGAAGACAATTGATTTTTCTGTTTTTTTTTTTTTAACTGATTAGCTTTTTTTGGTCCGTACGTTATGAGTAAAAATGTCCAAAACTAAGAGAACTTTGGGAACTAGTTTTGTTAAAACTAACGGTAGGGAAACAATGAAGACGTCATATTATTTTTAAATAATATGTTTTTTTCTAGAGTGGAACTTGGGTCATTTTTGCTTTTTGGGGGGGGAACCATCTTTCTCTGTTTTCTCCATCCTGAGCTGTGAAAGCAAAGGGGAAATGAGGCAATTCTTTTTTTCTTGGAGTGAAGGGAGACAAATGGTGGGTTGCTTTTAACAAGCGTCTTTCTCTTCTCAAATGTCTTCCAAAGGCCAAGAGTCGAAACGTCTTCTGGTGACGACAATTCAATCAACTTCCTTCCTTCCTTACTTAACTCTCGCGTCCCCACCGCATATTTTTTTTTGCACTCGAATTCCAGGCCATTGATTGACTTAAAAATACATTAAAACTTTAAATAATTTACAGGGCTTACTAAAATATTTAGGGACATGTCCTACACCTTTTCAAAATATAATCCTTATTTTCGCCCTTTTTTAAGGTGGAGCTGAAAATCAAAATACAAAAATATTTACTTTTAAGAGCTAAAATAGCATTTTACATTGTCTATAGACAATTAACTTTAAAAAAATAGAGGAAACTAATATTAACGGCATTCTTTTCTTTGAATAAAGTTTAAAAATAATACAATTATTTTGCTTTTAAATATTTTATCTAGACCTTTTTCCCCAATCAATAAAATAGGATTATGCTGCTTTACCTCGGTTTTAATTGATTATTGTATTGATTTTCCCCTTTGTTTATAAATCTATAAGAATGTATAACAAAACGCAATAAACATTGAAAATATGTAAGAATTTTTATACTATTAACTTTTCAGCGTTAACAACTTTGATAGACATCTCATCACGTGGCTACAATAAATTAATATTCTTTAAACGAGTTAATCACGAGGAGGCGTCCAATCCGTCTCAAGTGGGGGGGATGGCAGCCACATTTATTACATCATAAAGCTCGCAAAATTGTTGACATCATAAAGGGTGCAGCACTAAAGCCGGATCAGATCAAAAGTCGCGCTTCCTTTTCAACTTATTTGTTACCATTGACGACGCTAGACGATCTATTTTTGCCAGCCCTTCCAGCCAAAAAAGGATTGGACGCTTATCGCCGTCAATGTCACTGAAAGATTAGCATTCAACAACCAGTCCTCTCAGTTTAAATGTCGACCGTGTTTATCAAATTGAGCCCAAATGGAGTGTATTGGTCCCGAGCAACAACAACACGAGTTCAACTTGTTGGAACAAAGTTAGTCAGAGTTTAACAAAAGTATAAGGAACGCAGTTTTTTCTTCCAAAGTGACGCCGAATTGTAAAAGACACCGAGGAGCAAGAAATTGAATTTAATTTGAGGCAAAAGAGGAGTAAATGTATCCTTTTTGGACGAGCGGGCTACAGTTAGCAAGCTAACGCTAAGACGCAAGGAAGGCCCAGTTAAGTGGAGCCTCGCTCCCCGGCTCGGCTCTCGTGCGTGCGTGCGTGGAAAATGCCCGAGTGCGCTTACCTCTGACGGCCGGGGACGACGGGCCTCTCCGGGAACTCCTTGCGGCCTCGTAACCGGGGCCAGATATCCTCATTGGTTGCGGCGAGCAAACGCCGCGAGGCTCCGGTGGGACGGTGCCCAAGCCTCGAGGGCTCTCGTCTGATTAACCCGGTGCGTCGCGCACTGGTACAGGGGCGACCACGTTAGCGTCACCGGCTAACTTAGCATACGTCCGCGCGGGGGTGCTAGTGGAAAAAAAAGCAGCGCTAGTGGGAAGCGCGGGGCTCAAAGCGGTCGGGGCCGGGAGGCGGGCGGAGAACGCGGGGTCGCTTCGGCTCCGTCACGGGCCGTGTTTGTGACGGGAACGGACGGCGTGCGGCTTAGCGGGAGCAAACGGCTTGTCAGACAGGAGCCGTTCGGCGTTGGGTGCCGCTAACCGCTACCGCTAGCTTTCGGCTGCTCTGGCTTGACTAATGGTCGTCGCGTGGCTATGACGCCAGAGCTTGCTTCCGAACAGGCGCATGGAAACGACGCATGCTTTGTGTTTAGTATTAGCTTGACAAAAGATCGTGATGTAGGTAGTAGTATATATATTTTTCGTTTAACTCTGACAAAAGGAATTTTTAATTTTGGATAAATAAAGTGTTTAATTTTGGGGTATTTACTTACTATATTTGGGATGCTCAAAATTATTTTGAAGGCGAATTAAGGCATTTTATTTGTAAATTGACCATTCAGAATAGTTTATTTATAGTATTCCAAAAGGTTAATCATAAACAATTTAAAGCCATCATTTTAAAAATAAATTGCCGTCAATCAAATGTCCTAAAAAGTGAAATAAATTATTACAAATGATGACATTAATACGTGTAAATACTATATATAGTGAAATTTATACATTAATCAATAGTGTATATATTTGATTTTTGCACTCCTGATCCTCAGTAACAATAATAAGGGTCTGAATAATCTAAAATGATACCAGTAAAAAATAGTTTCTTTCATTTGCGCTTTTGACAATGACATATATATCCAATAACGTGACGTCCATTCATCCTTCTATGTATTAAAATGAGTTTATTACTAGTATAGCTCAAATATGCATTTTTTTTTCTTGGCGTGTGAACAGCAAACCATTTCTTCCCAGCATGCTCTCCTTTTTTTTGGCTTTCATTTCCACGGCCGAATCCTCCAAACGGATTGGACGCCTATCACCGTCCATGGCGCTCGATGAATAAACATTGAGCCAAAAGCACGTCCTTCTTGACCCCAACCCAAACATTCCACGTCTTCCAACTCCCTGTCCAATCATTCAGCATCAAAGGCCTCAAAATCAATAAAGCCAGCTTCAAAAATAGAACTTTACAACATGAAGATAACATTGTCTACGTTCCAGGTCCTTTTTTTTTACATTGTTATCTACACATTTCAGTCAACTCTCAAATTTGGGAGGATTCCAGGAATCAACAGTCACCTTTGTGGGAGGTGCTAGCCCGCTACGTTGGCGTGGTGGTGACGTGATCTTTGATCATCCATTGGTCCAGTTCTTCCATCTCCAGTTCCAACACGGAAGGAACGTCTTCTTCAAACATAGGCCTACATGTAACAAATGCAAATCAATCCAAATCTCGTACCTCCAAATGCCCTAAAATGAACAGGAAGTGACCCGTATTCACACGGCGTATCCCGTTTAAAATGATTTGGACATGTAGTGGTGTCAATGGCAACCAATGAGTTAATTTAGGGTCACTTAAGGTCATTTCCTGTTGATTTTTCATCATGTCCTGTTGATTTAGGGGCTTTCTGGGTCACTTCCTGTTGGGTTACTGAACAGGAAGTGACTGGGGACTCCCAAAATGAATAGGAAGTGATCCAAAAGCACCAGAAGTGACCTAAAATGCACAGGAAGTGACCCATGTTCACTCCCCCTTTTCCAGTCAAAATGATTTGGACATGTAGCATTGTTAATGAAAGCCAATGAGTTAATTTGGGGTAACTTAAGGCCATTTCCTGTTGATTTGCGGTCTTTCTGGTCACTTCCTGTTGGCTTACTGCACAGGAAGTGAGTGGGGACTGTCCCAAAATGAATAGGAAGTGATTCAAAAGCACCGGAAGTGACCTAAAATGCACAGGAAGTGACCCATGTTCATTCCCCCTTTCCCAGTCAAAATGATTTGGACATGCAGCATTGTTAATGACAGCCAATGAGTTAATTTGGGGTAACTTAAGCCATTTCCTGTTTATTTGGGGGCTTTCTGGGTCACTTCCTGTTGGCTTACTGCACAGGAAGTGAGTGGGGACGGTCCCAAAATGAATAGGAAGTGATTCAAAAGCACCGAAAGTGACCTGTAAAACCCCGAAAATGCACCGTATTGTCAGTATTGATACTGGCAAGGACTTTACTCTATATTTTTTGTACGGGGGAATAAATAAGTAGAACTGGTGAGGTAGGTACTACACACATTGGCACTTTTTCGGCGCTGGAGCCGTCCAGGTACGGATCGTCCTTCCTGGCTTCTGAAAAGGGGAAAATAAATTGTTGAGGGCGCCATGGCCAAAGGCGCCACGCGGTCGAGACGGCTTCACGTCGCACCTGCCACGGCGGCCTCCATTTTGAAGCGGCGCCGGAGGAAGAGGGCGAAGGCGAGCACCACCGCCACGAAGACCACCAGCGCCACCGGGATGAGGATGATGGTGATGCTCGGGATGTCCTCGTTGACGGGGGGCGACGTCGAGTCCGCCGGTTCGGGCTCGTCCGTGCCGTCTTCTGAAACGCCACGCCCAAAACGGACACGGTTAGCGGCCATCTTTGATGGACGGCGATGGTGACCCGCGTCCATAAAAAATACACCAAATTATATGAAATAATAAAAACACATGGAGTATTTTGAAAAAAAATAAAAATATCAATCTTATTAAATGTGACATTGAAAGATAAAAATAAAAGGGGAAAAAAAAGAAAAAAAAATGATGAAAATATGTTTGTTTGTTTTTTATTTAAAAAATGCTTTTGGTGCCTACATATCTAGGATTGCTGTCAATTATCATTATTTAGTTTTTATTCCATTACTTATTTTTTATCTTTAGTGCTTACATATTAAAACTGTAAAAAAAATATTAAATTAAAAGATCAGATATTGTACATTAACATATACTTTGTGATGGATCTTAATTTATTAAAAATGTTGAAAATAAGATATATTAAATATTTGGAAATTTAAAAAAAATGCTTTTGGTGCCTAAATATCTAGGATTGCTGTCAATTATTATTTAGGTTTTATTTCGTTACTTTTTATTTTTAGTGCTTAAATATTAAAACTGTAAAAAATATATTAAATTAAAAGATCAGATATTTTACATTAAACATTAACACATACTTTGTGATGGATCTTATGTTATTAAAAATGTTGAAAATAATATATATTAAATATTTGGAAATTTTAAAAAATATGCTTTTGGTGCCTATATATCTAGGATTGCTGTCAATTATTATTATTTAGGTTTTATTTTGTTACTTCTTTTAATCTTTAGTGCATACATATTAAAACAGGTAAAAAATATATTAAATGAAAAGATCAGATGATGGATCTTAAGAAATCAAGTATAGAATGAATTAACTGTAAAAAAAGTTTTTTGTACAGTAGATAAATAAATAAAAAACATCTGTAATTAATAATATGAAATGAAATAGGTTAAAAACTATGAAATATTGTACCAGCGTTGTCCACTCCCGAGCCAAGATCTTCAGTTTTATCTTCTGGCGGCAAATCTTAGGAAAAATCAGATCAAAATTAAAATTGAAAAAATAAAAAAGTGAGTAGAACGTCATTTTTTTTTACCTAAATTGGGGTCGACATCTTGGGCGGGTATGCTTTCGGACGTCAAGACGTCCTCAGGTGATAACGTCGACTCTGCGTACGTATAATAACATGATCAGGTGACATTTCTTTTTATTTCCCAATTGTAGCAAGTCAAACCTAAGTTTTCCACGCCGTCCTCAATTTCTTCTGTCACTTCTTCGTCTGGTGGGCTTTCTTCTTCGGGGTCCTCGTATTGGCTCCACACTAAAACAACAATAACAACAACAAAAAGTCACGTACAGTACACATAGTAACAAGAACGCCTTCTCTGTCAAAATATATTGAACTCATTTTCATTTTTTTCAAAAATAAAAACGTGGAAATATTCAATATTTTATTCAATTGAAAACAACATTAAAAAAAATCTGTATTTTTATTTTCTTCAAGTTTTTTTTATATAATATACCTTTAAAAAACTAAAAATATTAATAATTTAGAACTATTTTCCAATCCGATTTAATAGTCAACATTCTATTTTAAACACAATAATACTTTTTATTTTTTAAACCATAATTTGACCCAAAAAAGGGAAAAACTAAAAATATTCCTTTTATTATCATCTTTTTTTTAAATTTGAAGTCCTCCATGAAAGCAGATAATTATCTTAATAAAAAAATAAAAGAAAACTGAGATTATTAACATCTGCTTTTTGCTTTGCCATACAAGTAAGACATCTATCGGCGTCAATGGCATGAAACTAAACATTAATGGCATCCAAAACGTGCACTTTTGTACGCTTTCTTTCAATTCTGCTATTGCCGATACGTCAATTGCGCCTCATTGACGCATTACGCGACCTGTCCGTCCGTTCCTTGCCGCAATCACAGTACGTCCTTTTTTTTGAGTCACAACATACAGGAACTCGGCACTTCCTGTTGCACACTCGCAACCAAAATAAAAAAGATTGCAATACCGCTAAAAGTACCCGCAAAAATACCACTAATAGCTAGTTACATACAAAGAACTGTCAAAATAAGATGTACAACGGTATAAAAGTGGCAAACCAGTCAGCGCAAAAGCATTCAAATTCAATTTACCATCCCCAATATACCTGACCACTTACAATAAAATGCAAATATATCCATAAATATAAATGACAGCACATCTAAACGTTGCGCAATCCCCTCTTTTTTCCCTGTAATTCAGTCATAAGCAGTTTCTAAACCTGTTTGTCCAAGTTCATATTGAAAACTATTTTGATTTCTTTTTTTTTTAACCAAAAAGTGATGATTCTATTGTATAAAATTGTCTGTGAGATGAAGAAGAGTCAAATGAGTGCTTTTGAGGGAGGATTTGAATTATACTGGAATAGAATTGAAAAAAAGGCTTAAAGTTCTTACCTGTTCCAATCCAGGTGCTCGCCAGGAGCCACAACAGGAGCAGCGATGGCGGGGTGCGCCCTCCTCGCCCTCCTCGCCCTCCTCGCCCTCCTCGCCCTCCTCGCCATCCTCGCCCTCTCATGTCGCCGAAAGAAGAAGGCCTCGGGGCGGAAATGTTGCCATCGCGTCGTGTTTTGGGTCACAGCATCGCAACTTCCTGGCCCTCTGACTGGCGTCCACGGGAGGAAGAGAAGAGAAGATGACAAAGCAAGACGACGCACCCACGCCGAGACCGAGACCAGTCACTCGGGTGTGACGCAACTTTTTTTTTCTTGCTTGTCGACGCCTGCTCGCATTCCACGGGCCGCCCCGCTGGCCGGCAGGTTGAAACGAGCGGGAAGTTGTTTTTCTCGCTGCCTGTTGGATTTGAGAAAGACAGTGAATTTAGGAATGGAAGGTTTGTCGCTAGGCAGAATTCGGAGGGTGACCTTCAATGTGCCCCAATGAAAGGATTTGGCGCCTCTGTTTTGAGGTTAGGACTCTCAAAGTTGAAGACATGCCTATTCTTGGTCATTCAAAAAAAATATTTGGATATTATTACCCTTTCATGCACATTTTTTTTTTAACCCTGATGAGTCTTACTATTTTATTTATGCGTTATTCATTTTAGTTTTTTTTTAATTAACATTGTATTCATTTATAAATGTATTTAGAACATAAAAATACAGTAATGATGAATAATAATTGGTAATAGTATTTAGTATTTTTGTTGTTGTTGTGAGAAAAGTCATCTGCCTTATAAAGGGTAAAGGTCAAAAGTGACCGTTTTTAAATAGGTGTGCACTTCAGTGACCAGTCTATGAAGGATTAATTTGTTTTGTACATTGATATATAAATGTCTAGATGTTTTAAAATGGAAAAAAACATTTTTAAATAAGGAGTAACTTCATTGCATCTTAAAACTTTAGTTAAAACGTGCATATTTCTCCTATTTTAAAGGGCAGGCCCCATTGACTGCTATACGTATATTTATCAAATGGCTGCGACTTAAAATGGCCGACAAGCAACGGCCCATGTTGCCGTCGTAATCTCACTAATCAGACATCTAGCTTTGTATATGTGATTTCTAATGGCTTGGAACGCATGTAGGAATGACTTGTCATCAGATTCTTAATTTTACCTGGAGTGTTTCCTTTATTATATAATAAATATATATCTTAAAAATACTTGAATACAACACGAATTTAATAAGATTACGGGGGTTTTCAATGTCGTTTTAAGGAGAACTAACGACACTGAGAAAAAGATTCCGCAGCTACTTTTTCCGTCGACGGATCTCAGTGACTTCCGTTTCCGGTCGTGCTGTCAACAAACTCGCCACGAGTTTCGCCGGCAAGCAAAATGGTAAAAATCGAGCCTTAATTTGCATAATCCAAGAAACAAATGCATCGCGAAACAGATATTCCATGCGTGACCGTCTGGAAATAATAAAATGATTATTTTTTCTGCAGCCGAAAACGCAGAATAAGACGAAACCCGTGGAAAAGGTGGTGCATCCGTACAGTCGGAAAGCAGCCTACTTGGCTCGAGAGGAAATACGACTCAAGAAAAAAGAACGGTGAATATACTATCACTAAAGCTTTTACTGTACCCAAAACTTTATCGTTGTTTTTTGCATAATTGTTATGCTACACGAGGTCTAAATTCACCGCGTCGTAAACATAAGGCTTTTGTTTCGCAGGCAGAAAGTTGGCAAAGCTGCACGTCTGAACAATATTGGTAAGTTTACTTTTGAAAGTGGGTCATTTTCATCAGCGATGCCCGTGAATCGTTTTTCACGTACACTTAACATTCACAGGAGAAAAGTTGCTGTGGTTTCAGAGTCAGCTGGATCCAGAAAAGACATGGTATTCATACAAAGATGCCCGTGACATCGTTGAAAGGTAGACTAGCACTGAGTTGTATTTATTTATCTTGTCATTAATTGAAACCGGGGGTTCTTAAAATCCGGTTCGCGAGCTTCCTCTAGCGGCGAACTAAATATCGACTGAATAAATTGTTCAAAATGTTCGTGCTACCTTCACGTGCTATGGGAAAATTGAACTTTACCAACTTTCTAAACGCTAATGACGAGTTTGCTATTGTTGTCAAAAATAGTAGACATGCACTTTGCTTTAGACCTGTTAATAAAACTGTTTTGTATTTTAAAAAATGCATAGATTGAGTATTTTTAGGACATTTTAGCAAAGACTTGGTTCATCTTAAACTATTATAAAAAAGCCCTCAACTTTATCAGTGCCATTGACAAAAATAGAAGAAAAATAACTTTTCTAACCTGTGCTTTTAGGTACCTTCAGCGTTTCGATGGCGAGCTGGAGCAGATCGAGCTGAAGAACAGCATCAAGAGACGTCAGGGGCGTCTCCACGGCGCCAGGGAGGACTTCATCAAGCAGACTTTGGAGCGCGAGCGGGCGCTCTACGGTGGCGTCGGCTTCGGTCCGTACATCCGCGCTCTGTACGTATGATTCACAAAACGTAAATTTTGACAGAATTGCCCGTCTCGTCCCGGCAGAGATCCCGGACTTTGTCAACGTGAAGAATCTCAAAACGTTCAGGTGAGGCACTCACGTGAGGAACTTGAAGCTTTGAGTGACCATGGCGTTTCTTCTGGGCAGGGAATGGACGGGAGACCTAAAAAAGCTCCCTAACATTATACTGAGGAAGATTTCCAGCAGGGATGTGGAAGAGAAGAAGTGTGACAAAGCAGGAGAAGATCTGGACCATGGTGACAAGGACAAGGATGACAAAATAGAAGAAGAACTGGACATTGGTGTCAAGAACAAGGAGGACAAAGCAGAAGATCTGGCCCATGGTGACAAGGATGACGACATGGAGGAACTGGACGACAGCTTTCTGATGACAGACTCTGACTAAAACACTTTTTAGCCTCCAATAACCATCACTTTCCACGTTTTCTACAGTTTTATTGCACAAATACGTGTCGTGTGGCTTGATTTGATCCAATCCAAGAGAGAGAAAAGTCAGTTTGTCGTTTTCCAACATTTTGTGGCGTCGCTGGTCGTAAACAAAGTTTTTTTTTTTAGGTTGAGCACCACTTTCAAACATCCAAAACAGAAAATAAAATCAGGTATTGAAGCTATAAAACTTGCTGTTTGTCTAAGTGGGGGGAAATTAAGTCAACTTCTTTGATTTTTTTTCTTTTCTTTCTAGAAAATATAAACTTTCTATTGATTGGAAAACATTTGAATCCATTTTTTACTTGGAGACATTTCTGGCCTGTTCATTTTCAAGGAATTACTTTTCCTTTTGTGGCACTTCCTCTTCATGTCCAATTGATATCAGGTCACTTCTTGTAATTTATGGGGCATGTATAGGTTAGTTCTTGTTTTTTTCTTATAATTACAGAACATGTCAACACGTGAAAATACTCAAGAAAAATCTAATGACTTGGGCCGAAGTGATTCCATGGTTGAATCGTTGAGTAATGCTAACTTTTCGAAATAGTCATCCAGAGGGTGTGGAAAATGGTCGTCCCAGCTGTCAGGCAAAAAAAAATGTAGCGTCTCCGGGTCAATCAGCAAAAGGAAAAAAAAATGCTAATCATGAAAAATAAAAGGGTGGGATTTCCAACCAATTCTGTCAAGTTGACACGTGTAGTCAAAAATCTAAAGTAGTAGTCCGTGAGCATCTATTAATGAAGGTTGGGCGATTATTTAGTAGTGCAGTTGAACAAAGTGCATAAAGGGGAGAAATGGAAAAGGTCAACAGTTAGCAAGCCTTTCTGGAGTGTAAAGGTCATGACCATGTAGTCCTCCTGCTTGCTGGCTTTTGTTCACCTGGAGAAACAAAAACACAAAAAAACATTTGACAAAACATATCGTCATGTGTAGGGTTTTAAACTATAAATGAAAAAAAATAAAACCATTTAAGTATTAATGGTAATTAGCGATTTTTCCAATGGAGGAATACAAAAACAATTCGGTATACAAAACTATCCGGTAAAAATCTAAATTGTCCTTTTTTAAAGAATTTATGGGCTTAAAAAAACCTATTGCATCTCATTTGCAGAATTCTAAATTTTTAAATTCTTAAAATAGGGTGGTAAAGTGGTTAACGCGTCCGCCTCGCAGTTCCAAGATCGAGGGTTCGATGCCTCACTGTTTTTCCTGGGCCTGTGTAGGTTTTCCCCCCAGTAATCATATTTCTTCCTATATCCCGAAAACATCCACGCTAGGCTAAATGTATGCTAAATTGTCCCTAGGTAAAAGTGATTGGTTGTTTGTCTCCTGGTGCCCTGCGATTGGCTAGAATAGGCTCCAGCAAACATTAACACACACTTTTGGGTAAGTGAGAGATTAAGGAAAAAACACGTACACCGCTTCAGACGGGATTGTCGGCAGGCGCCTCGTCCCGCCGCTTTCCCTCGGCGAGCGGGCTCTTGTCGGGGCAGTTCTGCACGGTGATGATGCGGTTGAAGGCCACGAGGCGGCGCCAAAGCTGCAGGTAGATCTTGCACTGGACGTACATGAAGACCAGGCCGCCGACGAAGCCGACGGCCACCACGATCAACTTGGTCCAGAAGGGCCACTCCAGCACGCCTGCGGGCGGAGGGAGACAACGTGGTGGAGTCGTGTCGGTCTGCGGGGGTGCCGGGGGCGTGGGGGGAGGCGCGTTGTGCTTTGTGCGCTTACCCTCGGGGCTATAGTACTTCAGCAGGGAAAGCCGCCATAATTCCTCTGCAATCGACAGCGTTAATTTGGCGCACAAAGGACTAAGGCTAATAATTTAGCAGCATGTATTAGCATGTGGCCATGATACATATTGGCTAAATTGTACTCAATATTTGCTAGAAGATGATTGGAAAGGACTTTATGGGCGCTATCACCAAACACAAGGCACTTGCTAAAAACAATTCAGTTCTATAGGATGGTGTCAAAATAAAATGTGCTACAGCATTCGATATTCCTTTTACTTTTGAAGGTGTTCCAGTGGACATTTCATTGGAATGACACAAGTTGAGTATTGTCAATATTTCCAAAGTAAATATACCGTATTTTCACGACTATAAGGCGCACATAAGTCTTCAATTTTATCCAAAATAGACAGGGCGCCTTATAATCCAGTGCGCTTTATATATGGACCAATACTAAAATTGTTATCACGATAAAATAAAATAAATCAGTGGATAGGGTACACCATCCTCTACAGCTCTCACAACTACGGCAAACAGCCCCCTACTCTACTATTTTCCCCGTAGAAAAAGTACTGCGCAGTGACGGCTGGGATATGTAGTTCTTTTGTCAATACACCCAATGGATTGTGGCCTGGACATCGACATCAACAACAACACAGCTTTACGAAACGTGGCAGGCAGCCCCGGACTAGTTACGCTAGCTACTAGCTAACTACTATTTGCGAATGGATTGTGGCCGCCTGGACGAACGTATAAAACTCCGCGTTTTCCATGACTCATTTGGACAATTGTTCAATTCGGACACAGAAAATTAGGACTTTGATGGATTTGTGGGTGATGATGACGTGAGTACATTGTAAAATGGCTAAATAAAGTACCACCCAACTCAGTTTTGCTTCCGTTGCCTTTTTTAAAACGTGTTTCTAGCGTGTGTCTGTATGTTTAAGCTGGTGTATGTTTTGCCATGACTGGCTGCGCCTTTAAAAGTGGTGCGTCCTGTGTGTGTGTGTGTGTCAAATACAGAAATAGCACTCGTTACTGACACTAAAAATACGATGTGCCGTATAGTCATGAAAATACGGTACGTATATGTCATTTGATTCATTACAAAGATATGATAAGTCATCTGCTTACAATGATGCTTTCAAAAAAGGATATTTTTGTTATTTTATTAAATAAATGAAAATTGGTTTTGGTTTTCTAACGTGTAAAAAAATATATGTCAGAAATAGATAAGAGAATATTGACCGTTTTTGATTTTGCTAAAAATAAGAAAAATAACTTCCCCCTTGAGCATCTTTTTTCTTTAAATAAACGAGAGAATATGTAGTGGTTTGCCGTGAGCACCAAAAGAAAAATAGTGAAATACCGTATTTTCACGACTATAAGACGCACCGCATTATAAGGTGCACCCTCAACGAATGACACATCTTATTATTTTTCCATATATAAAGCACACTGGATTATAAGGCGCCGTGTCTATTTTGGAGGAAATTTAAGACTTTTAAGTGCGCCTTATAGTCGTGAAAATACGGTACATATTTCCTTAAGCTGGTGTGTCTTCTGTGTTTGACTGACCGTTTTTTCCCAGTTTGAGCTCCTCGACTGTTCTCTTGACCAGGACGGAGACGGAGCAGAGCATGCAGACGATGGCCACCAGGTGGAAGAGGACCGAGCAGTAGATCTTCCTCCTCTCGCTCTTGGTCATGTGCAGCTCCTCCCACTGTTGCAAAGCAAAGGCTCGGTCAGGTGCCTGACCTAACCTAAGCTAAGCTAAGCTATCAGCCCCCTTACCTGGCACAACGGCTTGAGTCGCGTCTCCATGACAAAGCGGAAACTGCAGAGCTCGCAGCAGCGCGTGTCCGACGACTTGATCCACTGGTAGAGGCAGGCGTGGTGCACGAAGCTCAGGCTGCCCGTGCAGTGGCACGGCGTGATCAGGGGGGACTCCTCGTCGCCCTCGCAGTGGCAGATCCTGCCCCAAAAAAACATTTTTTTTATCTTTGAAATCAAATCAAGCGAGATCAATTAAACTCGTGATCAATGTTCCCTCTAAGCTGCGCGCGTGCGCAATTGCGCACTACTCTCGTCTTCTCCGCGCACAGCAAATCATATGGAGCGCACAAAATAAAATCCCTTTTTTTTTTTTAAGCTGTGAGGCCGACGCGCGAACCACTCAGCCGCCAGGCCTCCCATTCATAGATATTAATCATTACATTTTATTATTAATAAATCATTTATGTATACTAGACATGCACCTGCTTATGGCTGGTGTGATACTGGTGTGTGCCCATAGCGAGCAATGATGATGTTGCTCACACTGGTACTGGTACTCAGTGTGCTCAGGGAGGTTGCCTTTCTGCCCAGACAAACTAAAAATTAGAGGGAACATTGCTCGTGATTATCATCTCCGCAACGGTCGATCAAGGAGACTAGACGGAGACGGGTCACTCCGTGGCGTCACGGCCCGGCGTGAAAGCTGACCTGCACACCTCCGTCTCCGAATCGTCGGAAAGCACGGCGAGCGGCGCCCCGTTGACCCCGCGCGCCTTCTGCGTCTCCGGCGGCCCCGCCCCGTCCCCGGGCTCCGCCCCCGTCTCCCGATAGCTCGTAGTCAGGGTCTCCTCGGAGGACGGCGAGGACGCGGGGGCCTTGTCGGCGCCGGGCGAGCTGGTCTGGCTCTCCGCCGGCGTCTTGGCGACCTCCGGCGGGGACGCCCGGCCGCCCTTGGCCTCGTCCGAGCCCAGCGACTGCAGCTCCATCACCTCGGTGACGTCGTCGGGCGTCCTGCCGCGCTGGCGCCGGCGAGCCCGCCGGGATTTCTCCCGGCTCCAGCTCCGCGCCGCCGGCCTCTCGTCCTCCGAGGTGGAGTCCAAGCAGAGGAGGCGGGAAGGGCGGTCCGGGGGGCGCTCAGGGTCACGCTCTTTGGCCGCCGTGCAGTCCAACGGGCCGTAGCCGCTCCTCTTCCGCTGGCGGCGCCGGCGCTTCACCTGCTTTTTTGGGGGGGGCGGGGCCAGGGCGGCGCCGGGCACGGTCATGCTAGCGTTGCGGGTCAGATCAACCACGCTGAACAAGCATGCACACACAAACACACACACACACAAGATGGATTCTGAGATGGCAATGAGGTGAAACATTAAGTGTGTCATTGACGATGATAGACGTCCAACTATGTGGCGAAATTGAAAATCAGAGTTGACCAAGTTTGTCACTCGTAGATGTCGATTAGATTGGACGTGTATCGCCGTGAATGGCAGCGATGGAAAATGATAAAACAAAACAAAAATGACAGATAACTCATTTGATTATAATTAATTTTGTGCTTGAAATGCAATGTAAATAAAGGTAAGGCAGAATTTAGCTCTGATTGTATATGTCAAATTAAGTCGAATTAATTGGCAAATTAAAAATGTTATTTGACTGCCCCAAAAAATAATTATAAATATTTTAATCATCAAAAAGTTATATAAAGATTGACTTTTTGGGTGCAGGGATTTCATTATTAAATATTTTTCCATGACCAATTTAACTTTTTTAACCTTTAAAACAATAAATGATCAAATGTTTGACACATTTTACAAAAGTATATGCACATAATAATGTGATTTAAAAATATTTCATTTTTTACAAAACTCTGACTAAATTTTTTTTCTCCCTCACATGACTATATTAAATTATCTTGATATTACTTCTATTGGTTGTCTCCTTGTCCCCTGCGATTGGCTGGCCAGGGTGTCCGCCGCCATTGTTGGCTTTGATAGGCTCCAGCACCCCCAAGAGAGAATAAACGGTACGGAAGATGAATGATTTATATATTATTTCTCTACTGGTCCAATTTTTTTTTAATCTGAGTTGAGATCACATATGATGAAATATGGACGTGAGATGGCTATGAAATGAGCACAAACTGATGAACGCATTTTCCGGTTGAGGAGTTTTTCTTTTTTAAGCAGTCATAGCGTCACATCACCTTACCTGCAAATATCCTGAGAAGACGGCGTGATGGAGGTCTTGGAAGCGCCGGTCGGTCCCGCCGTTGTCACCGCCGCCGCCGAGTTGCGGGCCTGCCGTCAAACCAGGTGCTCACTTTTCACGCCACCGGAAGCCGAGGACGCTCGGTTACCTTGGAGACGCCGCTGGATCGACTGGCCGAGCGAGCGGAGGGCTTGCCCTCCACGCCCTGGAGCGGAAAGCGGCAAATTGTTAAAGACGACGCTTTTATCCCAAATGCATTTTTAGGCCAAGCGCTAAACCTGTAGCTAGCATCCAATATGCTAACCAAACAATGTGAAAGACAACTGTAGCTTCATCCTTACTGCAGAAAGTATGACAACAAACTTTTTTGTGTGTCGAAAGCTAAACTAACAGCTAGCACGCGACATGCTAACTAGCGCACGTGATTTCAAATTGTAGCTTTAGCCACGCAGGTTTTCATGGTGAAAATTAGAAAGGGCATTTGAGTAAACGAACGGAAACACAAACACACACGTTGAAGACAAGACGAGCGCCCCATTTAAGCCGTTTAAGAGATTTAGCGCTAGCCTCGATGGCTATTAGCGGCTCGCGCGTGTAGAACGGAGCACGTGTGACCATCATCACAACTCTGCAATTGTTATTAAACGATCCGCTGCCATTTAAAGTGATGCACGTACTGTTAGCCAATCCGTCGATGAATAAAATCCATGTAATTTTTAATTGCGTTGTTTACAGACATTATTTTATGCCCCAAAATGAATAGGAAGTTCCGCACAGTCCAGTTTTTTTTTTAAATATGCCCACAATCTTGTCATAATTTATCCCTAATTGTTCTATTAACTCTTTTAGTGCTGTCAAAGAGGCTAGACGTCCAATTGTGTGGCGACCAATCACCCTTGTGTGTTGAAATTTGAATTATTTCGTCTACGGTAGAGGGACAATCCATTTTAAGGAGATCTGGCAGGGAATGAAGATTTGCTTGGACATTTTGTGCCGTTAATGGAGTTCAATTCTGGGAAAAAGGGGTCCCCCCCCCATTTAAAAAAGATGGCGCCTTCCACTTTTCAGAGGCAGCTAAGTGGTAGCGTAGTAAACAAAAAATAGGAGTGCAACATGTGCGGGCGGGCCACTCGTGAAGAACGGATTAGCGGCAGTGGCGTGACATCTATACACGTCTAAGTGAAGATTTACAAAGCACCTGTACTTTCGGGGATTTGCATACTTTATTTTGGCGGACTCATCGACACCAGCTAAAAATACTCGAGGATCACCATATTGTTACACCTTGTTTTTTCCTGAAACATCCAATTTTCTTGAATTTGAGATCATATTTACGCCAATAACCCTTCAACCCAAAATAAAGGAAAATGCCATGAATCATCAATTTGTTTTTTTTGTGTTTTTTTTTACTGGAATTGACAGCCTTCAAGAGTAATTGATGGTCACTTTAATCAACAAAGAATTGTAATAAACGCTCTTGTTTTGAGCCGCTTAGTTAGAGTTGTTTTGATTTATTTTGTCATATTTTTATAATGGAGGAAAAAAAAGCAGTTGCAATTATTTTTACCAAAACAAACTGTTAATAATATGATATTCATATTTGTTATTTTGATTCATTTGAATTTATTTTGAAATAAACATTAGTTTGTCTCAAATTCTGGCTCACATTGCTCTTCAAGCAAACTTATGTTGCCTTTGTTTCCGAATTAGCTTTTTAAAAATTGTTATTATCTTTAATTAGGCACAAAAAAAAAAAATCAGGTTTTTTTTCACTTATTTGAATTTTGTCATTTTATTCTGATCATAAAACGTTTGAAACGGCGGGCAAAAACTACTGGTCTACTAAAATGCAATACTGTTTATTTTTATACTACTTTTTCCTATTGACGATACAATAAAAGCGCGAGATGCTATTTTCCCACTTTAGTTTAATCAAATAAATCGCTAAACGAATAGGGCAAATATTCCGGGGAAATAAATATCGTCCTTGCCAATTTGCTGCCGCTTTTCAAAGTCCCCGAGTACTGAGCGCCAAGATGCCATCCCATAATTTCCCCTTTCCCCGAGAAGCTTTGTCTTACCTGGTTCCCGTCTTGGGCCCGAGAGGCGCTCTCGCCGTTGTCCCTGGCCGGGACCACCGTGATCTGGCGCACGGGCATGTCTCAGGCGCGCGCCCGCCTTCCTTCGGCGCCGTCGGCAGCGGCGGCGTTGTCGTCGTCGTCGTCGTCCCGGCGCCCTCCCGCGCTGCGCTGGGCGGCCATGCCGCCGGCCGAGGGCAAAAGCGGCGATTCCTCCTGGTTCGCGCCTTCCGATCCGGACGCTGGAATTAGACGGTCGTCATGGCGACTGGGAAACTACTGGCCGGCTCCCCGCCGCCTCCCCCCCTCCCTCGCGGAGACAAAAAGGAGGAGTGTGCGTTGGCGTGCGGGGGAATAATAAAGCATACGTTCCTCCGCGAGGGGATTAAGGCTTAGACTAAACTCAATCCCCCCCCATCTCGGAACTAATGGGATTACACAACGCGTGGATGCGAGAAATACGAGGCGCCCGTTGCCTCAAAATAGACATTCACCTGCGCTCGTTTGCGGCCATTGACGGGCGCCGTCCCTCCCGCCGGACCGATCCGACGCCAGGCGGTTGGTCATCTGCGGGCGAAAGAGTGAAAAACGTGAAAACACAAAAGGGAATTGATCAGTGGTGTGCCGTCAGGGCCTTCAAGACCTTCTCTGCTGGCCTAAGAAATATCTGAATCATATATTATATTTTGTCCATGAATACTTATTAAATAATGCCAAATTGTCTGTTAGCTTCCTTTCATTGCTTTTCCCCCTGGTTGCACTGCTTCCAGATGTGTGTGTTTTCATATTGAAGCATTTAACCAATCACATTTCAGCCATTATTTGTTACCAGGGTCAGAAATCTGCCTCAAGGCCTGCACAATCAGTTCTGCAGGCTCCGCTGCATTAAATAAGCGTCGATAAGACTGTTGCTTTAACCCACACGTGTCAAAGTGGCGGCCCAGGGGTCAAATCTGGCCCGCCGCATCATTTTGTGCGGCCTGAGAAAGTAAATGATGAGTGCCGACTTTCTGTTTTAGCATCAAATTCAAATGAAGAGTACATTGGACACGTCACTTTTGAATATTCTTTGCTGTTTCGGGATGGGCCAAGAATAGCAAAAAAACAGTATACCACAAAATAACGCTCTTTTTTTAGTCCGTTAATTGGTTGCCCAATGCATTTGGAGTGGGAAGGGCGGGGGCTGGCAGCGATCAGTCATTTGGACACCTTCCAAGTTTGATGGCATTTAAGGATGAACTTTACTTTTTTTTTTGAATGAAAATGCACAGCATGGAAATTAAATGAAATTTCCAAAAGCAAAGCGTTTAAGTGTCATTTTTTTGGCTTCACGGCTGGCTTTTGGCCTCGAGCGGACTCCCCGCCGATCTGACCCCGCGACCCCCACGCCTTCCGCCGCCGGAGAGACGGACGGAGAGCCGGACGGCCCATTTGCTTCCGCTCGGCCAAATTTGGGCTGCACGCGCCCGTCTGGCTTTCACGTAGGCAGACAAAGGGCTCGTTAAGCGGCGGCGCCGTCATCGCCGGCGACCCCGCGTCACGACAATAGCACGGCTAGTCGGAGCGGAAAAGATGGCTATGGAGGAGGCGCGCTCATCTCGTCATCTTCGCTTGGATTGGAGGCAAAGGCCTTAAGGCCTTCCCTCCCTTGGTGGAGCAGCCCATATTAAAAAATGGATTGGATTTTATTCAATACAATTCTCATTTTAAAAAGGTCATTTTTTTCCACTGTGTTATTTACACCTACAATTTTTTTCCTTAACATTCTTTTTATTCATCTTCTGTTGCACTTACCCTTCTGAGGGTGCTGGAGTCTATACCAGTTAACTGTGGGCAATTGGGGGGGGGGGGGCATATTTGTAACCCTATATATATATATATATATATATATATATATATATATATATATATATATATATATATATACACATACATACATACACACACACAAACTTTTTTTAATGTACCTCTTATCCTCACAGGGGTCGTGTGGGGTGGGGTGTTGGAGCCTATCCCAGCTACCTATAGACAAAAAAAAAATCAGATATTGATTTATTTATATTATATTTGTCCAAATGAAATACAAGTGTATGAATTTAGATTTTAAATGTAAAAATAATACAGTGGAAGAGAGTATTTTAGCAGTTCAGAAAGTGTTCACAGTGATTGTTTGTACTAAAAAAAAATGAAAAAAAAATATATATTTTTTTTATAATTGGCGGCAAGCCACAAGTGCCGCTTATTGTTGGTTTAAAATATTTGACTACTTCGCAAAGCTGTAGTGAATGAAAAATTATAAGAGCGGCCAATCACAGTATGAAGGGACTGAATGCCCGTTACCGTCAACGGTGGCCATTCTTTTCCCAAAACTTATGCCCATTATGAAAATGATAACCCCACACGCGCACTGAATTTCTCGGTGTGAGTCCCTTTGCGGTGTGTTTGAGAAGGCTAGTAAAATCCCCCATCGAGGCGTTTTAATCCCCCAGCAAGAGCAAATATTACAAGCCCAAAAAAAGACTTTTTTTCTTTTTTTTACTCCCCCTTTCTTTCTTTTTTTCCTTCCCCTCTCCACACGCACACACGCAAGTGAATAACAATCGGGGCCGCGTTAGCATATTCAAATGGGGCAAAATAAAAGTTTTTTAAAAGACAATAGCCGCTGATATGCAAAGCGCGATAAGAAACCAACGGGCAAATCCGGCAGGGAATCCCGAACACGTCGGCGGGGGCGCCGTGGCAAATATCGCGGCGTCGTAAAGGCAGGCGCAAACAAACGCGGGTTTGCCGGGGTGCTTTGTTGCGAGACGCTCGTTCGGAGTCTGGCGCAGGGTTTTCCAGGCGCTAGCTGGCTCACTGGCTCGCTCCATTAGCGTCCCGCTGCTCGCCTTAATCCTCATTCACATGTAACGGCCGACATTTCAACTAAATGTGCTAATTGACGACAGGCGCGTTCAATGGAGGAGTCGACAACGCCGTGGAGGAGACGCCGGACCGACTCGGGAGACGCGCTAACGAGGAGCCCACAGATAAACTTGCTTAGAGATTAAAAAAATAAAATTGTCATGTCTCAAAGTACTACTTTACGATTATTCACTCATCAACATGACATCATTTAATCGAATATTTTGCCAGTCAAAGACTCATTGAGAAAGTTGACTTGAAAATTGTGCACTTTTTTACCCTCTTAATGGTCAAATTAGTTTTTAAAATTATACATAAACCATCTAATTATTGTCTTTCATGTGTGCATATATTTTTAACATGTAAAATGTATTGATTGTTTCACCTAATACCAAGCAGGAAATACATGTGGCCATAATAAAATCAGTAAATAATCTTGTATTTTATTTTGAATCAGCTAGTTGTTATATTTGTTATTTTTAATTAAAAACAAAACAGAAAGTTTTTTATATTTTAAATGGGGGGGGGAAGGGCAACCCACCGTAAACTATATTAAAAACTAAATTATCTGTATTTATTTTAATGAACAAATAGAAGGGAAAACATGACTCAGGGCAAAATTATCAACTTTTTGTTTACAACATCCCTAGTTTTCTTTGTTCACATTTTTTAAATAGCGTGGCCGTCTATCACAGTCAATGAATAAAATGGAATGTTTTCCTTTTGCTATTTAGTAATGCTGCAATCCAATTCATTGTGCGGCTCCTTCAGGTGTGCACAATATGACCACCAGGAGGCAGTCTTAGCATTAACACATAAGAAAGAGCACGACTACAACTGTAGATGCTGTTAGTCATTCATAATAGTAGATCCACGCCAATGACACTAATAGTCGTCCAATCACGTTGTTCTTAAAAATGAGTTTCAATTATTTAAATTACAGTGCAACTGGTAGAAGTTTAATCTTTTGGAGTTTTATGTTGCCTATGAAATAAAACACTTTTAACGCAGAGCGTGTGTTGAAGGGTCGGTTGTGGGGGGCTTCCTGTCATTTCAATTACCTTCTACATGTGGGGTCAATATGTGCCTTGTGGGGGCTACCGAGAGGGGGGCTGCTTAGAAAGCAACTATAAAGGAGGTGGGGGGAGAAGTACCTTTGTCACTTGGCTCTCAAGTCACAGGAAAAGATTCAGGACTCACTCCGGGGTCGCCATCCAGGATTGCTTCTTCCTTGCTGGGCGAAAGAAAGCACAAATTAGGACCAGGACTCCTCAACGTCAAGATGAGGACCTTCAACCTGCTCTATCTGCTTCTGTTGCTGCTCCTGGTGGCCACCGTGGTGTTGGTGGAAGCAGCTTCCATCAACAGGCCAAGTAAGAAGAAGCCGACAATTTGAATGAAAGTGAAACCTGATTTAGCAGGAAATTTCCGGACCTCGTGTTAGCTTAATTAGCTACCAAGCAAGTCGATTAGGTTAATGGACTTGTGTCGATGTTTAATGAAGAAAATAGAGCAGAAGAGGTCATAATGTAGCGCTAACTGTCTTAAAAATGTTAAATATTTCAACATAAGTCACCGGTGGTTTGAGTATGGCCCTACTTTCAGTAAAAACAAGGAGTGAAAAGTTACGTTTCTTACCTCGAGATATTGACGAATCCCTCCAAATGTTTGATGCGTTCAAATTCCATCGCCAGTGTTGTAAATAATTTATTTCGGTCTGTAAGAAAGTAGTCATAGTGGAGCGGTGATGAGTGGCAACGTAAATGGTAAAAGTCGTGGAAACACTTAAAATTATGGTTTTGTCTATTTAAATAATTGTGAAATTGTTGAACGTATATTGAGTCGGCATCGCCACTGTAGATTGCGTTCAAACTCCACTGTAAATGAAAAAACTAAGTCAAATATTAAACAAATATGTTAGCTATCTAATTTCTCAACGTTTAATATACACACATTGAGGTATGCGTTTATTTGTTGGCTGCTCAAGTGTGTATTTAAAAATAGAGACCTATTATGCTAATAATTGTTGTGTTCAGGCTTCACGGTACCGTCGTCAATTGTATAATCCAACCAAAAAAATCCAATGAAATAATTGATTTTTAAAATATAATACGTATCTCTTTAACTATATAATGCTTATAGTTATATGAACGTAAGTTTAATTGGTTTCTTTGTTTGACGTTTATTTAATCAAGTTTAAAGTAGCGAATTTGTAATTGTTGCGTTCACATGCTCCACCAACGTCGTAAATGAGATATGCGTAAGTGTCCCGAATCCACATCTAATACTTAAAGTTTTGGACTCGAAATGTTGCTTAAATATATTTTATCATATTTCACCTGGTATGACTTTGCAACCTCGCTTTAAAAGTTTAAAAAATATATATAAATAGATATGAAGCTTGTCTAACTGGCCGAGGCGTTCACACCCCGCCACTAAACGTCGTAAATTGGATTTTTCCCATGTGGAGACCCTCAAACCTCCGCGTGTGTGGGCATTTGGGATTTGTCTTTAAAACGATCGAGCTCAATTCAATCACACACTCGGTTGCGCCGATACATGGGAGACGTATCAAGTAAACGCTGGCGGATAAACAGCGTTTGAGCACCGCCGCCGGGGGATCATACTCTCGGGGTCTCCATTGTAGGGTGCTTTTGTTAATCCCGGCGTTAAGATGTCCTGCAAATACGCCCCGCAAATACGCCCCGAGCTTTTATTCAACAAAATGGCACGGGAGGAGAATGAATGGAAAGAGAGAGATGCCTTTGCCTCCAGGCGCGGGGTTCGAGAGGGAGGGAGCGAGGGAGGGAGGATGGGAGGTAGTCGAGGGAGGGTTGGGTTGGTAGTCATAAAGTCATCGGGCACTTTTTATGATCTTCCTGGGTTTGGTCGGCAGCTCAGTGGTGGTCGTATTCCAATTTATTAGGGAAGCAGAGAGTTACATTAGGATTACCTATCAGAAATTAATGTTCTATATGTATAGTCAAGTCACCTGAAGTAATTCCATGTCATGGAAATGGCATATATAAGGTTTTTTTCCCATTTTTTTTCAGATTTCCATAATATGAGGAGAAGGTACCACCGACATTTTTGCCTGCATCGACGCTGCCTGCCGTTGCATTCTAGAGTTCCATTCCCCTGACAACAAAATTGGTAAGAATTGATAGAAGTTGTGTTTTTCGGACTTCCTATTTGGATGAATTATAAAATATTCTATTTTTTATTTAGAGAACATTTATCAGCAATATTTGGAATGTTATAAACAGCATGTATTTGTTTTTATTCATTCTTTACTTTATCTATTCATAAGATGTATAGAAAAAGAATTAATATTTTTTAAAGGGCTGGCCTTGCATCATCAATGGTTAAAGACGCCATTTTGGGCTCAAATACGAGTAACATTCCCCTTTTTTGCCTTAACGCTACATTGCTAGCATAGCACTGTCAATCATTAAGGGACTATTAGACCGAGGTTCCAGTAAAAAATGGATTGGACGTCTCTCCCCGTCAATGTTATGAAACATGAAACATTTCATGTCTGCAACAGGCGTTGGCGGGGAATGAGTTAATTTTCGAGGGGCCTTTGAAAAAGGAGGTACGAGGGCCACTAATTGAACTCAAAAATATTACACACCTTTTTTTCCCTGGTACCAGGGGCCGCAGGTGGCGCTTAAGTAGGTGTGTGTGATGGGTGGCGGGGATACGGCACCCCCGTTCCACATCCATCTGGCTAATGATGTAGAGGATGGATTAAAAGTGGCGCCCCTAACTGGACTTTACCTCGTGTATGTGTTGTCAATCTCACCGCTCTTACTTTCTGTGGCAGGCTCCGCCCTTGGGAAACGGGAAGGTTACCTGGCGTGTCGGGCTCCAAAATGGCGGACCGAAGACCCGTGAAGGTAAAAGCAAGAAAAGGGGCTGGGGGTCACAAGAGGAAGCCTTGGCCTTTGCACGTGGACTCCTTAAGAAAAAAAAGTCAAAGCTGTGGACCAAAGAGCTGCTCGCAGCCATTTTGTTGACAAACGTGTATATATTTACTCTTTTATGCATTGTGTGCACTTCAAATGTCTATGAAATATGTTTATCCCTTTTAACAAATAAAAATGTGAAGTCAAGTTTTGTTGTCTTTGTGCGTTAATCAGTCATTGAAATCTGTAACTAATAAAAGGGCAGACAAAAAAGGATAGTTTGACAGTCAATTAAACATTGATATATGTAAAATCTCAGTTATTACTTTATGGGCTCAACTTTTGAAAAATGAAACTGTACTTATGTAAATATTTTTTTTACATTGTTTTACAATGCACAAAAAACGAATTACTTTTTACTTTTTTAAATTGAAAATATTTTTAAGTACAATAAAGAATATTTGGTAAATATTCTTGTTTTTCCTCCATTGTGACTATTTTACTTTTATTATTATTATTATACAAGTTTAATAAAAAAAAGTTTTTTTTCTAATTTAAAATGCCCCAAAAGTAAATAGGGAATAATAAGTTTCTTTTCCAAAATTTAAAAAAATAGGGGGAAAAAACAGGGAAAAGATGCAAAGAAACAAGAAAATTCAATTTCATTGGATTATTAAATTAATAATCTGATTTCTTGTTGCATCTTTATTCAACAAGTATTCCTAAATGGGCTGTACAGTCACTTGGTCCATTTTAAGAAGATGAAAAGAGCAGTGAAAATAACAAATAAACAAATAACACTGCCAGAATGAAAAATACAAACCCGTGAACGTCAATCGCCTTCAATGGCGGCTGAAAAAAAGCCATGAAAGAACCCTGCTTCCATTTTAGCCAGCATTGAGGGAAAACAATGCCTAAGCGTGTCTTTTAAACTACACCTGCATGCCTGAGGGTCACACAATCAAAGAAGTTGTAAAACAAAAACAAACTGAATTGCCCCTAAAAACAAAATAAAAAAAATCAGGTGGCACTGCCGTGTAATAAAAAAGAAAAGAAAAAGAGAAAGGCTGGCCAGCCAGAGGCGTAAACATTTATTACAATAACATGAACCAACCACGGCGTCATTTAAAATACGACTTGGGAACTTTTTTTTTTTAGAACTTGGCTAAACCCCGCTTACGAGTCCTTCTCGGCGTCTTATTATTTACAATTTGTTGAAATGGCGGCTCACCTGCGACTTGGGAACTTTTGGGAGGGAGGCTAAAGCTCACGTACGAGTCGTCTTCGCCGTCCTGACGTCCAAGATGGCGGCTCAGTGCTGAGCGCTGAGGTTGAGCAGTCTCCTGCTCAGCGAGCCGTTGTGCTGCTTCAGGTACTCGATCAGGTCGGCCTGCTTCTCCACCACCTCGTCCAATCGGGAAGCCTCTCTGAAACGCAAATTTGGCTTATTTCGGCATTCGCCATTGGTCATGAAACAACTCGGCATTTCGTTTTTCTGTGGCGTGCCCACCTGAATCCCGTCTCGGTGGCCAAGCCCGCCGTGGTAAAGTTGTGCAACTGTTCTTCCCGGCTGACGTCGGGCGGGGCGCGCTCGGCGTTGAACATCATCACCAAGGCTGGCGGAAGGAAAGCGGACCAAAAAAGGTGAGCGCCTTTTCAAAGGACATCAATAAATAGGCTGGGGGGGGGGGGGGCGGGGGGGATGGTGTAAATGGAAAAAGTTAGTCGACAGATTAACAATGGAAAACGAAATCCTCCCTCTTACATGCTACATGACTATAAGTAGCGTTACAAAGCACCGCTAGTCAACTTTTTTCACCACCTAATCTAAAGGAACTTTCATATCTTGACGTTTCAGTCAAGTCCATAAAATAAGACGTCCATTACCCATGCTTCAACAAACAGTGGTACCTTGACATACGAGTAAAAGTCACTCCCCGAGCAAGGTTGTAACTCCAAACAAGCCTTCCCCGCTGAAATGATCACAAGATATTATTTATTTTATTTATTTATATATTTACTTACTTACTTATATATTTATTTATGTATTTATTAATCAATTAATTTATTTACTTATATATGTATTTATTAATCAATTTATTTACTTATGTATTTATTACTGTATTTATTTAAGTATACATTTATTAATTTATTTATTTACTTTTATATTTATGTATTTATTAATTACTTTATTTATTTACTTATATATTTATTTCTGTATCAATTAATTAATTTATATTGATTTATGTATTTATTAATTACTTTATTTGTTTACTTATATATTTATTTCTGTATCAATTAATTAATTTATATTGATTTATGTTTTTATTTATTTACTTATATACTTATTTATGTATTAATTAATGTATTTATTTACTTATATATTTATTTATGTATTAATTAATTTATTTATTTACTTATATATTTACTTGTATATGTATTTATTAATTAATTAATTTATTAACTTACTTATTACCTATCTTTTTTATGTCTAAAATTTATTTTCCTGTGTCTGTATTCTCACCCTCTTGCTACTGTGAAAAAGAAATTTCCCAAATACAGGATGAATAAAGTTATCCAATCCAATCGCAAGACGTACATCCCCGGCAGTGAGAGTTTCCTAGCTAGCGTAACGACACGAGCGGACCGCTAGCTCGTTCTTGTTTTACAGGCCTCCATTCCTCGGCCCACTTCTAAACACACACGGGCCGTTACAACCCGCACTTAGCTCTTACGGGCCGCCATATCCTGCACTTACAGCTGGAATTCTCACACCCTAAACATACACCTTTACTCGGGGGGCGGCGGAGGGTCCTGGCGACGAAATGCGCGGCGCACGGGTGGTCGTGATTCACTCTGGGAAATAAAATAAAATAAATATTAACACATTCCTCACTTAATCTTTCTTCCTTGTTAGCAATGATCTTCTAAATTAAACCTAACAAACTCTCGTTACTCTTTTCACAAAGTTATTGCCCACTCGTGTATTAAATGAATTCATTTTTTTGTTAGCCGATAAAACATTTAGGCAGCAGTTTGCATGTTATCCTCAGGACTGTGTGGGTTTTCTCCGGGTATTCGGGTCAACCCGTGCTAGGCCTACTGTACGCCAAACTTTTGCTAGTCGCTAGTAAATCATTGATAGTTTCAGCGTGCTTTACGATTGGCTAGTCATTCATTCAGGGTGTGCTCCGCCTACTACCAGTAGTTTGGCTGGGATAGGCTCCAACATCCCCGCGACCCAAGTGAGGATAAGCGGTAGCATTTAAATGATGATTTTTTTTTAAATACGTGAAGTTGGGGTCACATGAAATGATTTGACCCCGTGCCTTCTTTAAATATAAAAATGAGCACAATGCTAGCTAGCATTAGCATGGGGTGTCGGTCCCAGCATTGATAAGGGCGGCGCGTCATTAGCCAGAGGAAATTGTCGGGGAGATTCTAAAGAGCGTAATCTTTGCTTTGCTCCGTGGCAGCGTCGACAAACAATCCAAAGAAATGCTGAGCATTCCCGCATAATGAGGCCCTAAATAAGTGTGTGTGTGTGTGTGTGTCGTGTTTGTTTGCAAATACAAGCGCTATGTCAGACTTATTTCAAGAGAGAGAGAGCAAAGAAAAAAATGCAGTCATTTTGTCAACCTTGAACCAAAAACGTTGCTTTAATCTACAAAAAAAGCACGACACACAATCCCTTCTGTGCAATAACAATGTGCAATATCTTTGAAATCTGTGCAAAATCTTTGAAATCTGTGCAAAATCTTTGAAATCTGTGCAAAATCTTTGAAATCTGTGCAAAATCTTTGAAATCTGTGCAAAATCTTTGAAATCTGTGCAAAATCTTTGAAATCTATGCAATATTTTATAATTCTGTGCAATATTTTAGAATTCACATAGCCAGGATGTGACTTTTTATACTTTTATACTACTATTTATGTTTTTTTACTGGGAAAACAAACTTTGAAAAGCTTGGAGTAGCACCACCAATTTCGTTATACGCAGCTGTGTATGATGACAATAAAGGCTTTTGAATTTGAATTAGAAAATTAACACCCCAAAAACATTCAGCCACTATTTTTCCACTCAAGTCTTACAATAATAATAATCCAGCAAAAACCATGCTAGCAATCCACCTGCTAGCCCACATTAGCGGACGTTGCCGCGTGAGCGAGCGCCTTTGAAGGGCGAGGCGTGTCTTTGAAGTGCGAGGGGCGCGTGGGCCGCATTCATGTTGAAATGAGAGGCCAGAAACATACACGCGCTCCCAGCGGAGCCCGCACTTCAAAGAAAAGCGCAACGAGGCCTTCCTGCGAGGAAGGGAGGCGGGCGCTGGCCATCTTAGCCGCCTCAGCTAGCCGGGCTAGCTTGATCCCGGGCGGAATGCGAGCCGAACCCACCGCAAACACCGTAAACACGGGGGACAATGCGTGGGCGCTAGCCTGTGGCTAGGCTAAACACCGCTAGCTTATCTGCGGCGGGCTCGCTCCGCGTGGGGGTATCTGGCCATCTGCGCCCCGCGGCGCCAAAACAAGCCTTTAATATGGATTTCCCTTCAATAGTGGCTGATCAATATCCTATCAGACATCAGGTAAGTGCACTTTTCCTCCACGCGGCAACTGGCGAAAAACGGGAGAAGCTCGGCGCTAACAAAAAAGTTTGAGCCAAAATGAGCGGATTTTGTAAGTTGACAGGCCGTGAAAAGGGTTGTTTTTCAAATTTGCAGTTTTTTATGCTACTATTAATCAACAAGGTGGTTAGCAAACGACTCGCAGGAATGAACTGGACATTCTTTGGACATTTTTTTTACTTTAAAGAGTCAAGGTTAATATTCTCTTATTTTGTGAATTTTATTTATTTTTATTTTTTAAATTTAAAAAAAAATAGGTTATAAGTATTCCCTTAATTCTATCATTATATTTGTATATTTTATTTATTTATTTTTAAAAAAAACTAAGGTTATAAGAATCCCCCTAATTCTATCATTATGTGTAGATGTTATTGATTTATTTTAAATTTTTTAAAAAGTTAAGTATTGCCTTAATTCTATCATTATATTTTTATATTTTATTTATTTATTTTAAATGTAAAAACAAAAAACAAAGGTTATAAGTATTCCCTTAATTCTATCATTATATTTGTAGATTTTATTTATTTATTTTAAATTTAAAAAAAGGTTATAAGTATTTCCTTAATTCTATCATTATATTTGTAGATTTTATTGAAAAATATATACTCTAACTGAAAATGGAGAATATAATAAATATTGAATAATAGTTTTTTGTCATTGACTAAAAAATATAAGTAGTTTATGATTTTTAAAATAGCTATTTCATTTACTAAATTATTTAAATTATAAAATTAAACAAAAATGGGGGATCTCTTTAAAAAAAATTTTTTTGCAGTTATAGAAATAAATGGTGAATTTGTCATGGAAAGAAAAGGTGAAAAGTGGCAAATCAGCAGATGAGCGGAGGGTTGGAAAGGAGGCAAGACGAAGCAGAAAGCCGGATTGTCATGCTGTCGAGTTTGAAAAGGGCAGGGCGCCTATTGTCATGCACGTGGTGGGGGTTGCGCCGGGGTCTCTCTCTCCCTCTCCCAAATTTAACAACAAAACTTGGAGAGAGCCAGCAAGTCCCTCCTTTCAACAACTAGATCATCCATTTTAAACCATGTGTTTAAAATTAACATTTTAAAATAACATTTTGGGTCACGTAAGCTTCAATACAAACATTTGGTAAACAAGTGTGCGCCACTATATTGACGTCGCTTCGCAATAAGGGTTTTTCATTATTTATATATTTTATTTTTTATAAAATGTTAATAAAAAATGATTATGGAGAGAAATGGACCTTTGATATGGCTCGCAATAATTCACTTACATTGCTAAATGAAAATACATTTTCTCTTACTAAGAAAAAGCCCAAATAAACATTGTTTTAGATCTATAAAAATATGAATATTGAGGGCATTTGATGCAGTTCTTTTAATATTTTTTTTTTAAAACATCTAAATATTATATCTAAATTGTTCCAAGTTGACAATGCGTTTATTATCCTTGCTCTAGATTATGGCCACCAATCATAATAAGGGTGCTAAATAATAGAAAAATATAGCATGAAAACCAAATTTGTGAGCTTTTCATTTTTAAGAAAAATACAAAAAAATGAATAAATATTTAAGAGAATAATTCCTCTGAAGTTGGTAACAGAACAAGTTATTTTGTCCATTTTTAATCTTGAAAATAAATAAGAGAATATTTACGCTAAACTCATTGACAAAAAAGGATGAAAAGTGCTTACCCGAATAATAGACGAGGCAAGGCAACGCTGCGAGCAGTTCCAACCCCAAAAGAGCGAGCAGCAAGTAGGCGCGTACGCCAGTCGACAATCGCGCCGCCACGACCACCAGCAGCGCGGCGTTCCCTGCGGCGTAAGCGAACGCATCAAGACCGCCACCCGGTGTCCGCCGCGGGTCGGCGCGGGCTCCTTACCGGCGGAGTGGACGGCGAGCGGCAAGTGCTGCAGCCTGGACGCTTTCCGGTAGAAGCGCAGGTAGCCCCTGCCGCGGGCTCTGGCGTGATGGTGGCGGGTGCAGGCGGTGAACGCCGCCACCAGTAGCCACAGGGCGGCTTTGGCGAAGACCACCACGCTGTCGCCGCGCTCGGGTCCCAGGACGTCGGCGCAAGCCTCCTCCCGGCCCAGTTTCAGCACGCACAGCAGGGAGACGCACGTCGAGAGGATTACGAACGCCACCTGGGAGACACGGGTTCGAGAATTTTGTTAACGATGGAAAAAGCCATTTTTTGGGGCCTTTTGTGAAGAAAATACATTTTAAAAAGATTACAATTAACCATTTGTCTGCCCAATGCTGGGAGGATTTATGCTCTGAATAATTGCATTTTACTTAAATCAAGGCTGTCAGACTCGGGCCGCTTTAACGTCAACTCGATTTCACGTGGGCCGGACCATTTTAGATATAATATGTAGATGTTTTTTTTATAAAATGGATTAAAAGAACTGGATCAAAATGACTGAATATTTCGTTTTTTAGGAAACCATTTTTTTTATGTTCCATATTAAAGTGGAAAACAGAAAATATTTCTATATTTTACAAAAAGATTTTTGAACTAAAAAGAAAGAAAAAATGGTTTCAAAAAATTGCAATTATTGATTTAAAAGCGGGAAATAAGGAAATATAATATACATCTATATCTATCATTTTAATTTGATCCTAAAACAGAAAGTCAGCACTCATGATTTACTTTCCCGGGCCACACAAAATGATGCGACGGGCCAGATTTGGACCCCGGGCCGCCACTTTGACACCTGTGACTTAATGTGCGAGTTATATTTCCTTCTAAACAGCCCAGTGGAAGAGTGGATAGTGCCTCTGCCTCACAGTTCTGAGGTCGAGGATTCGATCCCAAGGTCTGCCATCACTCTGGAGTTTGCATGTTCTCCCCGGGATTGCCTTTGTTGGCTTTCTTCGGGTACTCCGGTTTCCTCCCACGTCCCCAAAACATACATGCTAGGCTAATTGTATGCTAGCTTGTTCCAAACTATGAGCGATAGGTAAAGGCTCGTAACAACGTCTGGGTGTTATGTGTGTGTTTCTGTACGTACGTGCAGCAGAGACAGAAAGACGGCGGGGCAGGCGGTGGGCACGCCGCGGAATTCTCTCCTGATGGCGGCGTGGAGGGCGTCGGGCGAGATGAGCGGCCCGTCCACCAGGGACTCCTCTTCGCTGCGTGTCATGTCCGCCGACAACCCTGCCTGTCACAAACACACATTTGCTTACAAGAGAGTCAAGATAGATCATTTTAGGTCAACAATGTCTCTCTAAAAATAGTTCAAATGATTCATTTGATAATTGTTACGTGGTCGATATGTCGATTAATTGTTGAAGATATATTAATAAAAAAATCAATTGATGGGTTTCATTATTTTTAACCAACCATTATAGTCAATGGTCAAATGGATTTAACGTTTCTTTCCGTCAATGGCAGCCAATGCGTTAACACACGTGTGAAACGTTCAATTGACTTCACTTTAGACAATAAATTGGCAATATTAACTAAGCGTATAATTGTTTTCAAATGATTAATCAGTCAATAGCTCGTAACTTTTTGATTCAAACAAAAACTGTTATTTTTGTGAAGGCAGCATTTGTCATATTTAAGATACAACTTAGCAAAAATAAACGTATAGGTAAGTTATGTTTACTAAAACTAACGTTATAAGAGTTTAACCAAGGCCTAATAACAACAAACTCAATAGCACTTCGCTAATGTTAGCTTATTTAGTTAACATACGGGTCTACGCGTAAAGGAGATAGTAATTACTATATATTTCAGGTACATACTGCGCAAAAGGTTCCTTCTGACTCCATACAGCCTAAAAAAAAGTTGACCATGTTCCGAGAAGAAGCAACATGTTGCAAAAACGTAGCAGATATTGGGGAGACATATAGCCGAGTGGGGACAAGTGCACGCTTGAATGTTTGGTCTTTCCAGGTGGCCGTATAATGACATCATCACCATGTGACCGAAAAGGCGGAAAAGAATGAATTTCTTTACGCTAGCTAGCGGAGCTAACGTCAAACGTTTCGCCGATAAAAATAGATAAAAGAGCGCATTTAGCCTCATGTGACAAACGTTATTTGGGATAGTTCGGTTGGCTGTAAATGCGCTCATGTTGACATTTGAACAGAGTAAAAGCACAAAAAAACAATACTTACGAGAATGTTGGACTAGCTGATGCCGGTCACATGACTAATACATCATATCCCATCACTTCCGCTTTAAATAAATCGCATGAGTACTGGAAAATATACACTAAAAGAACAAATTATTTTTTAAACTCAGAAATATACATTCTTCATTTTCTTGTTTGTATTCATATATTTTTTAATTCATTTGATTAAAGTGTTCTTTGTTGATTCCATTACTTTTCCTTTTTTGAATTTCATTATTGAACCATATGAGCTAGTAAATTCTAAATGAAATGCTAATAGGAAAAATAAGGGGAAAAAAATAAAAATGTCCATTGGAGACATTTTAGATTTAACATAAGATTCAAATATATTACTTAAGAAAATTAATAATAATAAATTTGCAACCGTCCTCCCATTGTAGCCTATTGATGAGTCACTTTAATCTCTTTTTTGACATGGAATGAGTTGATTCCAGAAGAAAGAATCCATTGCAGACCATTTTATTGACAAAGAGAGCGGCTATAAAAGATGGCGAGCGGCGCATTCCTCGGACAAAGAACAGAGAACAGCAGACGTTAAGAAACGATGCTAAAAATAAGAAAGGGAAGCAGCCTGCTTTACATTTCATTGGTTTAAGCTGGAAAAGAGGAAGCCGGCCGGAAGAGGTGGATGGCTTGCTGGTATGGAAATTCACATCATCCCACATCACACAAAAATTTAAAAGGTGCACGCGTCACACTCAAATAAGGCACTGGTTGACAACTTCAATGGGAAAATAGTTTGAAATTCAACATGCGTCGCCGAGGTATACAACAAACTTAAATGCGGGGTTTACTGCATGGCAAACGATAACTTAGCTTCTTCATGCAAAAGTGGAAAAACAAAGACGAAAGAGACGGACGGACGGACGGAAGGTAAGGCATTAAAACGGTGGTGCTACCTATAAAATAAAATAAAAAGTGGAAGACCAGGAGTGCCAAAATTAAAGAAGTCAATAAGTCATTAAAAATGTTATCATTTTAGTTGTCATCCATTTAGTTTTAGATTTGTTTAGATTTTTAGTTCATTTTTTAAAACTTTTTTTCACTTTTATTCATTTAAACGGATTTAGGCAAGTTTTTATTGACATTTTCATAGATTTTTCTATCTTCATTAGTTCATTTAAAAAATATGTTAACGTTATTTAATTCTTATTCTGGAATAAATAATTAAAAAAGACATTATACTTAAATAACTATCTACCTGCTTTGTTAAAAATATTTTAAAATATTTATTTATTTAAATATTTCAGATTTTATATATTTTCTAACATGATCTTTTACATATTATTAAATTTGAACTCATGTTGATTTTAATATATTTATTTAAATTCTAAGATTGCGCTAGTTTGGCACTCTTGATCATCTGCACGCAAGAGAGCATTAAGAGTAGGATTATGTATTTCTTATCATTCCGCTGGATTTATTGTGCTTGTCTTGTGATAAATATGCCGCGGTCATGCTAGCAAATGTTTATGGTCCATTCGGATATTTGAACAAAGTGATATTTGTGGGAGTTTGCATCATCATAGCGTGGTGGGCTGTCCTCCGCCTGCCGCCAACCAAGAAAAAAATACATGGAATATTGATCAAAAATAAACAAAAAAATAGGTGTTTTGATTTTTACCTGTTGCCGTTAAGTAGCAGCGGTGACAGCTGAGGAGACCGTGACGAATCCGCACGTCCGTCCCGAGGTCGCCCTCGCACGTGGCGCACTGTGCACACAAGTGACGCGTATTAAAGAAAATATTGTATATTCTCGCATATAAGCCGCCTCTGCGTATAAGCCGCATGCTTACAGTTGCCTTAAAATGGTTGAATTTTAAAATTTCTCTGGTATGAGATGCCCCCTGAGTCACAATTTTATATTCATGGTTTTAATCGGGTTACTTGGACGTTTGGTCCCCGGACGTTTGGTCCCCGGACATTTGGTCCCCGGACATTTGGTCGCCGGACATTTGGTCGACCGGACGTTTGGTAGAACGGACGTTTGGTAGAACGGACGTTTGGTAGAACGGACGTTTGGTAGAACGGACGTTTGGAAAAACGGACATTTGGTCGCCGGGTTGTTACTGTTGAAACCAGCTCTCAAAATTATAATCATGAGAGAGAGAGAGAGAGAGAGAGAGAGAGTGAGTTTAATATCTAAATATATAATATCAAAATATCAACAGTAAACTCTGTCATAATTTGACAGCGAGCAGACCCGGCGACCAAACGTCCGGTCGACCAAACGTCTTTCGACTAAACGTCCGGTCACGTTTAATCGGGAGTACAAATGTGTAACTTTGAAGGGAAAATCATAAGAAAGTCTTTTTTTATTTTTAAATTTCATTCATAGATGTCAAAATTAATTTTCTTTAGCGTTTTATCTGTTTATCTTTTCTCTATTTTGAAATAAATGACCGCACGGTCTTGCGTAATGGCGTTTCGTCTTTGTCAAGTTTCATTTGTGCGCATATAAGCCGTACCCTGGATTCAGTCAGAGCGACAAATACCGGCGTATATGCGAAAAAATACGGGAATAAAAACAGTCGTAGCGTTTGGGTACCTTGAAACAGTGCATGTGGAAGAAGAGGCCGAGCGTTTGGATGATCATCGCCGCTCCTTTGCCGAGAGGTTGGGAACAACCCGAGCAGTGCCTTTTCCCGCTGACTAACGGCGATGACTTGCTCGGAATTCCGGACAGGCCGTCGTGGGAGTCCGACCTGTCATTTCCATCCAAATATGAGCCACTTACAAAATCCAATTTGCTGTCAAATCCATCAATATTTCATCACACCTCAACTTGTTTTCCTTCGTCAAATTGACTTACTCAAACATGTTTTTTTTGTGGGACTCTATGTCAAAAATTAACCTTTTTTCCACGAGTCCGTTCAGATTAGTGAGTTAGCAACTTGCTCTCAGCTCATCTCATGATAAAATAATGGCAGATATAAAAGTTGGCATATTTAAAAAAAAAAAGACCTTTTAACATCCCGTGGCAGGTTGGGCGCAGTGTTCCGGTCCAGCGACGCCGTCTTCAACAATTCAAACTTTTTTGCTGGCTCATCTAAAAAAAAAAAAGTTGGGTTGAATGCGATGCTAGGTTCACCATAACAATTAGCTAACGGTGTTTCCATATAGCAATTATCGCTACAGGAAATCATGCTACAAAAAACTAATAAATAGAAACTAATAACTAGAAATTAGCCTATTACACTCAACTACGCAGTTTTTTGGGCATGACGGTAAAGGTCACTAAAAATTCACTAAAGACTTCGTGTGTGGCTCCAGTTTTTTTTTAGCTAGGTCTATAATGTCTTATGTGTCTGTCTTGCTACTGCAACCAAGAAATTTCCCGAATACAGGATGAAATAAAGTTCTATCTAATCTAATCTAAAACATGGGAATATTTCTGTGGTTTCTCACCTTGTAAAAAGTGCAATTGGGACGGATGGCGCTCTCCACTCTCCCGCGCGTCTTGGCAGCCATTTTGCCGACCAACGCTTTCTTGGAACCGGGCGGGTGGCAAAGTGGCGGCCGAGCTGTTGTTAAGGGGCGCCACAGTCTCCTCCAGGATTTTCCTCTCCTAAAAGGAGCCAATGAGGACCACAAAAAAGTTCATGGAAAATTAGAAAAAAGCTTCCAATTGGAGTGGCGTTGTCATGGTTTGCATTCAAAGCATTGCATTTTGTTTTACGGATTTGGGCGGATAGACTGCCCTCTGGTGGCCACAGTGTACACCACGACAATATTGAGGCTCCTCCTGGGAGCGCCGTTCATTTCCCGAACCGCTTTTACACTCACAAGAGTCGCGGGGGTGCCGGAGCCTATCCCAGCCAACGAGTCTACTCTCTCCTTGTGGGCGTACCTCTTCGTTATGCTTGCGTTCCTCCTCCTGCGCCTCCAGTTGAGCTTTCTCCCACTCTTTTTTCAGCTTCTCCTGTTCCTTCTGGTACTGCTCCTTTAATGACGATGAGCGCAAAAGTCACACATTGATCACCCCCAAAATAATAATAATAATAATAACATGCATTTTGAGACTATTATTTACATGGTGGATTAATCCCCGAATATTTTGGGGATAAATCAATTCATGTGTTTAGGGCAAAGTGTTATATTAATTTAAAACATGTGCATTTAGAAAAAAAAGATTGCACTACGAATATTTTGGAACAATGTCTGATTGTTTTCCAGCAAAAACAATGGAGATTTATTGCAAATTGCTTGCATCCAGGACCAAAGAAATGTGAATATTTACATTTTTTTTCTTTTGTTTTGATTGAAAATGTAAAATAATTCAAACACAAAAGGAAGCTTTACCATTATATTCGATTCATAGTGTTGTTTTTAAGTCAACATGATCTAAAATACAACTGAAGGATACCATTTTTTGTTTTTCAAATGAAATTATGGACTGTTTTCTTGAAATAATTTCTACTAAGAAGCTCCAAACAGAGCATTTTTCAAAACTATTATACTCATGAAATGAATTGAATCGTTGATTAGTCATCGTGGCAGCCTTATTGTTTATCAAATTTAGAATTTATACAGTGATAGTGACAAAAAATATGATTTCCTTGGACGTAGTATGGTACGCGCATGCGCACACAGACACACATGGGGACAGGCCCTTGCAATAGCACGGCTGTACCTGTAGAAGTCGCTCCTGCTCTCGCTGCCACTTTTCCACGCGCTTACGCTCCTCATTGGGGTCCCACACCCAGTGATTAACACGCTTAGCCAAATTCAACACGGGGCTCTCAATCTACACCCGTCCCGCAAGCGCACACAAACACACACAAACGCAATCGGACAGGAAAAAAGAGGAAAGGTCAGAGGGCGGGTGGAGATGCCGCACGAAGGGAAAAGTGGAAAAGAGGAAAAGTGGAAAGTGAAAAATGGATGAGTGTACTCACGCTCACGGAGGTCTCCTGGTCCGCTTCTGGGGGAGAAAAAGGGACGTGAGCCTTTCGTCGGGGAAAGGAATCCTGCAAAAGTGTGGGACGACAACGGACCTGCGGCTGCCGGGCGACATTCTTGCGCGACGCTCGCGGAGGTGGACGATGACGACGACCACAGCGACTCGGGTTGTTTTTCCTCCGCTGTTGTCATGCTTCCGTTCACCTGAAAGTCAATATAAAACACTTGTCAACTTATAGCTTTTTCCCGTATTTTATACGTTTTTTTTTTATCATTTCAAATTGTGTACGACTTTTGTACGGGATTTTTTTAAGTAAATTTTTTTTATAAAACTGGTCTCGTTTGACCCATTTCGTCTCTAATCCGGATGGTCTCGGCCACTGATAGCAGATGAAAAGGTCATCGTCGACTGCCTTTTCTCAATATAAGCGCGTCAGGCCGAGTGGTTTTCGCGTCGGCCTCGCAGTTCTGGGTTCGATCCTAGGTGGGTCTTCACGCTGGCTTACCTGGCTTTCGTCTCCCACCAACGTCTGAGTGAGCTCCGTGACGATGGTGGTCTTGGTGACGCAGTTCCTCCCGCTGAAGAGCGAGCCGATGGTGGACGACGAAGAAGACGAGAAGGACGAGGAAGGCGATGGCGCGTGGGCCGGAGGCCAGCCGTCCGCCGCCGAGGAGGGCGGGGACCCGGGGGAAAGAGGCGGGGCGTCAGCCGGCGCGGACGCCGAGGCCTCCTTCTCCGACGGCGAATGCACCGGCGAGACGTCCGCGTCGCCGTTGACGCGGACCAGGCCGTCCGTCTTTGCAAAACAGGCACAGAGCAGAGAAGATGATGTCATTTTTGGAGAAATGATCTTAGAATGCAGTCACGCTGGAACAAAATTTTTGGGCCCAAAAAATATATATTTATTTATATTAATATGTGGAAAAATGTTAACAAGAGTGCTCTGAAAGTGACTTGAAAATAATAGCCGGGCATATTTTGGGCACAAATCCATCCAGAAAAGTCTTTATCATGAAGGTATAGTCCCTAAATAGTCTCCCTTTCTTGGCCGCCTTGGCCCCGCCCACCACCAACCAAAAAATGACGTCACACCCAGAATGGAGATTTTTGCTAGCGTGCTAATTGGAGGTGCGCCATTCTTCTGTTATCATGCAAGTGGTGTGTCAACATGTGCTTGCTGGCTAGCTACCGCTATGAGACAAAGCTTGCCATGGTCAATTCTGGTTGTGATGTCATGCACCATTTTTTGTTGTGGTTTGGTCTCAAACTTGTGGCCCGGGGGCCAATGGGGGCCCGTAGAACAATATTTTGCAGCCCACATTTGACTTCCAATTGTAGTGTTTGTGTAAAAAAAAGTATAAATAAATAATTCTACATAAAATGAACGATGGAAAAAAGTATAAAATAGTATGTATGGCTTGCAAGATTAAATCAGATTTTTTGGGTAAAAAAATGTGAATTTTTTTATTCCTATCTTCAAATGCGGATGGGCCAATCAAGCGTAAGATGAATAGGAAAGTATGAATTGTGATGAGGAATACATAGGTTGGATTTTTTACCTTCACTCCACGTGAACTGCGCGGTTGGCAGTACGGCTTGGCCGCCAGCAGGGGGACGGGACGGGAGGGCGGAGCCGCCGAGGTGTGCGCCGGCACGGGTGTTGCGATGGCGGCGGGTGTTGCGATGGCGGCGGGTGTTGCCTGTTTGGATTTTGGAGGTCGGGCTTCCGACTGGGATTGGGTCGCCGGCTGTGATTTTCTTGGAGCCGATTGGCTGGGAGGGGAGGCGGCCTTTTCCTCTTCTTTGTGTTCAAGTGGCGTAGAATCGGAAGAAGCTCGTAAGCTAGTCTTGCTACAGGACTCACCACTGAAGTAAAAAAAAAATATATATATATTATTATTTTTTTAACAGGTGATCGTACTTTGCAATTTTTCAATTATCGCGGCCATGTTTGGTCTACATCAAGGGTGTCAGACCCGCTTTAACGTAAACTTGATTTCACGTGGGCCACACCATTTAAGATATAATATTTAGATTTTTTTTTTATAAATGGATTACAATAACTGGATTAAAAGCCCTGAATATTCCGTTTTTAATAGATCTAAAACAATGTTTATTTTAGCTTTTTTTCTAAATATATTTTTAGATTTTACTAAATGATTTTTGAACTAAAAACACAGAAAAAATGGATTAAAAAATGACAATTATTAATTTAAAAGGGGGAAAATCAGGAAATTTAATATACATCTATATTCTTCATTTGAATTTGATCCTAAAACAGAAAGTCGGCACTCATGATTGACTTTCTCGGGCCGCACAAAATGATGCGGCGGGCCAGATTTGGCCCCCGGCCCGCCACTTTGACACCTGTGGTCTACATTAACCGCGATACTCGAGGGATTACTGTAATCCCATCCGTAAAATGACAACGTACCTCAGCTCACCGCCTTCACGGGACGGCGTCGATTCCGTCCGTCCGGCGTTTTCCTCCCGCTCGGGATCGGCGGCGGCTCGGGGCAGCTTCAGGAAGTCCAGCGTGGCGTCGCTGATGGTGAAGCGCAGAGCGTAGCGCCGCAGGACGGCGGCGGCCTCCTCCGCCGTGGCCGCCCCGCGGTACTCCTCGCAGAGCTCCGCCTCTCGACGCTCCCTGGCGGGGGTGGCGAGGTTTAGAGAGCAGGAAGCCGGCTAGGTTTTCCGTGGCGGTGGGACGCTTACTTGTCCTCCACGATCTCCTTGTAGGTTTTGATGCTCTTCCTCTTGTCGCCCGCCTCGCCGTTGATCTTCTCCAGGCGCTTGCGTTCTTCTTCCTTCTGGATCAGCCCCCGTGAAGCGCAGCGGCGGCGGCTTTTCCAACGGGCCAAGTCCTGCGGGGGTCCCAAAAAATACTCATCTTTCAATTAATCGGTCAGACGACGGTGGCACTTTAAAATAAAAATGAGAAGGAAAATCCTTTTTTTGAACAGGCAAGATTTTGGCCACCTAAATTAATCCCATCCCATTCATTATTTTCCCAAATTTGAATGGAAAAAAAGGCCATCTCACATTCTGCCACTGGTCGTCCTCGTCTTCCAAATGGTCGTAGTGCTCGAGCGTGCGGTCGTGACGTGGCGCGCTGGGCGGTGGCGGCGCCGCCAGATGTCCCGCCTCTTCCCGCTCGGCCATGTCGCCCATGCTCACGCTCCTGGATGGGTCAGAAAATAAGTATTACAAATAAAGTATTCGATAAAAGCATTAAAACAACAGCAGGCCATTCGCGCAAAGGAAAGCACAACGTGCGAACGTGCGTTAACTCTTTGAGCGCCATCGATCCACGTGAAGCGGATTGGGAGTCCGTCGCCGTCAATGGCGGCCGGGTCGGCGAACGCGAAAGAAAAAGGTGACGGTAAAAATCGGCTTGTTAGCAATTTGTGACGGTAAAAACGCAAGTTTGAAGCGGGTTAGTGGCGGAACGTCACACGGTCAAACGTTATTTTACTCACGTAAAATGATCAACATGCTTTTTAAAAATGATCAGAAAAAACGTCATTCTCAGAATCCTAAATCACAATTCCGACTTTATTCTCCGGAATCCTAAAAATAAATCTGAAAATGAAGTCAGAATTGTGAAAATTAAGTCAGAACTCTGACTTTAAAGTTCAAATTCTATAAAGGCAGAATCTTGGCCACCTCTTTTTTGTAAATGATCTTTGAGAGGTTCAAATGTACGAAAAACTGCGTGCGCATGCAGATTTTTCACCAAAATCCGGCGGAGGAACTCACTGGCCCTCCTCCTGCGTAAAAGCTACTCGCCGACTCATCCTGGAAGGACAAAAACCAAGTGAAGGAGGCGGCGTGGAACGGGCCAATGAACTGGCCGGATGAAAATCGGGCCTCTCACATCATCATCGGCGGCGGCGGATCGTCACCCGACGCCAAAAACTTCTTTTCCGTTTCTGTTTTAGGCTCCCGTTCCACCTCGGGACTTTTTCCGGCCTCGTTTTGAAGCGGTCCGGGCAGCGGTAGAAACCGCTGGATGGCGGCACTGGATTTTGGAGCGGCCTCGTCATCCTTCTCCGCTTCGGGAAGAACCTCGTTGGTGGTTAATCCTTCTTCCGTTCCGCGACGCAAACCCCGGAAAGATGTCGGGAATGCACCCGAGCCGCTTCGGGGGCCTCCGAAGCCGCCGTTCTGGATGCCGTCGGGAAGCCGAGGTTTGAATTTCGAAGCGGGGGAAGGCAGGAAGCACTTGTGAGAACCCAGAGCAGAGCTCCGGTTCTGGAAAACGCCGGTTCGCCGTGCCATCATGTCGTCTTTTTGTAAGTTGGGCATCTTCTCTTCTTCTTCTTCATCTTCATCCTTGTTTAAATTGCGCTCACAAGCGACCAGGTGAACATCCACCTGGGCCAGACTGCCAGGAACCTCGGGAGAACCAGCGGAGAACTTGGGGGGACCTTCGGAAGGCGGGGTTTCTTCGTCGGGGAGGCTGTGGGGGTGTGTGGGGGAAGGGGGCGGGGCATAGAATGCTCTAAAAAGTGGATTTTGACTTGTCTAAAATGCACGTGCAAAGTAATTAATGCGGGTTAGTAGTAATAAGGGAATTTTAGTAAGTCATTGGCTTCCATTCAAATAAGTAATAATAAAAGAAAACAAAAAAGATCGGGAGCAACATTCTGTCAAATAAATTCATATTTTAAAAAGTGTTTTACTTATGAATGATGAAAAACATACATTTAATCTAAAAAAAAAAAGTGTTTTAAGGGAAATTCAGTCACTATTTTGGGACTATCCTTGCCGTCCAATCCCTAATTTTTGAGTCCATTCAAAATTGGAAATACGGCTCGGCGTTTACGCCTGCCTTCTCGCTCGGAACGTAGCGACGGCAGGCCGACGGTCGTCACGGCGACCGGACCGTCGCCCGGGAGAGGAGTCTAGCGCCTAGCGACGTTTTGCCGCGACCCCGCCCACTTGTTACGGGGTGGCCCTCGCTATACAAATGAAAGGTTGACATCAATCAGGGAGGAAGTAGAAGCCGTTGCTATAGCGACGCACGCTAGCACTAAGGTTAACGCCAAGGATTATTCTAGAAAATGCTAAGGATTGAAAACAATACATCATATATTTAAATAACGTAAAATACAATACGTACATGTCTCTCATCTCTCATTTTCTGAACCACTTTATCCTCACTAGGGTCGCGGGGGGGTGCTGGAGCCTATCCCAGCTGACTTACGGGCCATAAAATAAGAGTGAGTAACAGTAGTTTTAGCTTTTCATCCGAAATTTTTGAAACACATAGCATTTTTTTTTTTTTTAACTCAAATTTAAATTTTGTCCCTTTCAAAATTCCTCTCGATTCATTTGCTACTTATGGCGGGCCTCGTTAGCGCCTGGCGTAGCCACGGTTAGCGCGTCAGCCATTTTGTCCACGTGACGTGGAGGCGCACAAAACCTCCCCTGTGGCATCTCGTGACACGGGTGCCACGAGGACAACCAACAAAAGGTTGGGAGGACGCGGCGAGCGACAACGGCCTCTTTTGTTTCTCCTCGCCAACACGCGCTCCGCGACGAGGACGGACGGACGCATTCTCTGGCCTTTCGGAGCCTGTCAGACGGCGATGAAGTGCACGATAATGAGGAGAATAAATAAAGTGGTGAGAAGAAGCAAAGTTGGGGAGATTTCGAGCGGCTTTGGGGGGGGGGAAGCAGCCACTAGGGGGCGTATCGCTCTATTAATGTTGGAACTTTAGTGAATTGGTTAGCTTAGCAAAAATGGAAATAACAAGATTATAATGAATGGCGACGCCGTACTGAACATTCTCGTGCTTGCGTGCTAGCATGCGTGTGCGGCACCTGGCTTCGCTCATCCTGAGGCGCTCCCACTTCTGAATGTCGGCCGGGCTCATGGCGCCCGCCGCCGAGTTGGTGGGTCCGTGCCGGCGGAGGGGGCGGGGCCGAGCCCGCCGGAACGCCAGGTCGTCCGCCCTCTTGTCGGGCATCACTTTGGGGCTCTCCGCGTCCACGTCTTGGCTTTTCTCGTCTTGGTTCTCCTCGTCGAGGATTTTCCGAGGCTCGCTGTCCCGTCGTCGCGCGGGAAAAGTCAGCGTGGAACTCACGTGAGCTGACCCACGCGCGGCGTCTTCTAACCTGGCGTCTTTCAACGTGACCCGGGACGATCGCCGGATACCTTCCCAGCGCTCCCGGTCCTTGGACTCCAGAAAGGGCGGCGGCGCGGCGACGAAGCGATGCGCCTCGGGGACGGCGGGTCCCCGGGCGGCCCGGCGGGACGCCAGGTCGTCCTTCAGGACGTCCGGGACCTTCTGCTCCTCGCTTTCTCCCTCCTCCGACGAGTCCCAGGCGGATTTGCGCCCGCTCAAAAAGTCGTTTTCGCGGCGGAGGACGATGTCGGGCGAAGGCGCTTTCTCCGGAGGAGGGGGAGGGCTGCGTTGAAGTTGCGGGGGAAGGGGAGGGATTTTAACCACGGCCAAAAACGCCTTGGGCCCACGACAACGTTAGTCCAACCAGATGAAAACCCAAGTGAGGAGTTGGTCCGAGGAAACCAGAGCAACTGGCGAACGACCCCGGCAAGCGGTTAGTCGCCACGGCACCAAGATTATCCGCCACACGGGCAACTGGCAACGCCATCCGAGCGCTAACCTTCCGTAGCGGAGAGCGGCCGGCAGAACTTTGATGCCCGCCGTCTCCAGCTTCCGCAGCCTGGTCCCTTCGCACGCTTCGGTTCCACCCGGGCGCTCCGTCGCCCACGTGACGCTCTTTTGAGCCTTTTTCCCGTCCGGCGGCCTGTCCGGCCGGCGCCACGTTACGTGCGACCGTTCACTCGAATCCAAAACCGTCCCGGAAGAGCGCTTACCTGCGCTGTTCGCCGTCCTCGGTGCGAGGCCGACGCCTGGCGTTGGGCAAGTAGAAACCGGCGTTGCTCCGGTTGGGGAGGAACTGGTTGAAAGCGACGGGGGTCCGCGCTTCGCCGCTCGCCGCGCGGCGGGCCGACATGTCGTCTTTTTGCACGTCAGGTCTCCTTCCGCCGTCCGCGTCCGGGTCGGCCTCTCGTCCTGGTTTAAAAGCGGAGTCAGACTTTATTTGTTTTTAGACACACTAATTAAACAACTAACTAAAAATAAATGATCATGACTCCCAAGAAAGCTAAAAATTGAATTGAAATTACGCCATAAACCTCACCTCTTTTGACGGTTTGCCTCTGCAAAGTTAAAACGTATGACCCAGTCACTTCATAAACAGTAAATCATGCTCATTGCTTTGTATTATTTGCATTTTATTTACATTCTTAGCATGAATGTGCCGCTTGTGTAGCAAGAGAACAATTCTTTGAGCTGTATTCATGTTAAAAAAAAGTTATTCTCATCATTAGCATGTGATACTCAAGCCATTTTGGTGTCCTATTTTAATGCTAATTACTTTAAAATGCTATCTTTTTAATTTTTCACCTTTTTTTCATTTTGAGTATGAGTGCATCGCTCGTGCAGCAAGAGAACAATGATTTGATTCATGAAGTTGAATGAAGAAACGTTAGCATTAGTTAGCACGCAATGCTAGCGGACTATGCTAGTGCCCTCTTTTTATGCTAATGACTTCAACTTGGTATGCCTTAATTCATGTCATAAACACTTTGAATAACGCACCTTACTAATTATCAGCTTTTTTTAAAGCTTGAGTGCATCGCTTGTGTTGCAAGAAAACAAAGTTTAATGCTAAAACTGAATTATTCACTACATTAGCATGAGTAAGCAGAACTAAGCTAAATCAAGGAGGCAAATACAGTAATACCTCAAATATCGCCGTTTTTCAGCGTGGATTTTCACATTTTTATGAAAAAAAAAACAAAGATGAGTAAAACCTTTTTAGCTATACGTTTTTTTTTAACGAACAGATTGGACGTGTATCACTGTCAATTGCTTGCTCACCTTCGGCGTTGCCTCGGTTGGCCACATCGGGAGAAGGGCTGTGCTGCGAGCGCGAGCCAAACGAGTCCAGGCTGCGAGTAAAAAAAAAAAGATTGTGTCCAAGTAGGAAAAAAAGGGACAAAAGAGGCCTTGTCTGACCTATCGAGAGAATCGTCTCGAGCGTGTCTGGGCGGCGAGAGCGAGTCGCTGCGCTCCGAGTCCCAGCAGTCCATGCCGCTGTCTCGAACGCCGCGCTTCCGCGAGCCCTCGGCCGCTTCCTCCGTGTCCTAAATGTGGGGGATGAGGGCAAAACGCCGTGACGCTTCTTTGACGTAAAACATCATCTCTAACAATATCCTCATTTTGAGCTAACAAGTCATTAAAAGACTCATCCTAATTAACCGGAGCAATCATTTGCGTCACTCCGAGGCCAGTCCAAACAAAACGACTCTTCTTCCCGGCGACAACAACAAATATAAACAAACAAATAAAGAGGCCCCTCACCCTACCGTATTTTGCTGGTTAATATACCCCCCCCCCATTTAATATACGCGGGTATATTAAACGGCAGGGTTATATTAAATGGCGCACAAACGGGAAGGTACGATCCACTACGCACTCTTTATGCCGTAACGGGGTGCATCAACGTTTTGCAGACTAAAACTTCTTACTGCTGAATAAAGCCTGACTTGGAATTTTATTGAACTGAAGATTCTATAATGATGCCCCCATGAACACCATACAAATTTTGTCAAAAAAGCGCAGTTGCCGTTTAATATACCCGGGCATATTAAACGGCAGGGGTATATTAAACGGCAGGGGTATATTAAATGGCGCACAAACGGGAGGCTCAAAAAAGCAAAAATCATTTAATATACCCGGGTATATTAAACAGCAAAATACGGTACCTTCATATTGGCCAGCAGCCCTTCAAATTCCTTGAGGTCCAACGCGGGGCCGCTGTAGGAGGCGCAAGTGGAGGCCGCTTTGGCCAACCAGAAGACGGTGTTCAAGACCTGCCAGACGTAAAGCGGGGATTACAAAAACGTAGCTCAAGTCCTGCCAAACGCAAAGCGGGGATTACAAAAACACAGCAAGGCGAAAAGAGAAATGACGCTCACGTTTTTCAGTTTGCGGGTGCAGTCCGAGTCCCTGTCGGGAGAGACGCCGTGATGTCATTATTGTATTTTGGGGGATGGGGGTTTTTGTATTTACGTGAGGTTGGCTCGAATTGACGTGTCCTGCAGGTCGCCCGGGTCAAACAGCTGCGAGCCTTTCAAGCCCAGTTGCTCGCAGCCTCGGAGGAAGACTGACAAGTTGTCCTGGTTGGAAAATGGAAATTAATGATAATGCACAAAAACATTGATGTTGATGACATTCTTGAAATCAAGAGTTGTTTTCTTTGTTTTTTGGGGGGTGGGGACTCATGTATTTTACGTCTTTACACAATGTAAAATTGTAGTCGGCTTATAGTCGACCATAAAAAAATGACAGTATAAAAATAAATGTCAATTTTTGCCCTGCAAATGGAATGATTGGACAAAATTGTGCTGCTTTTGGTTGATGGTATTTGAGGGGCTTAATTTAGTTGAGTTAAATCCCCCCCTTTTTTCAATGATTGGATATATAAAATGAAGCTTTGGAATTGAAATACAATAGGATACACAATTTTTTTTTGCTGCAAACTAAGCAAAAATACACACTGGAGGGAAAGTAGTGGTAACTGAGGGGTATCCAGCAAGTCTGGATCATCACCTTTACCGGATTTCCATCGCTACAAAGTCAAAAAAACTTCATCCACCAGTTTGTCAGCCTAGCAACCGTAGCTAAGGGAAGGGGCGGAGCTTTTGCCATAGGTCAAATGAACAAATTCCCCATTTTAGACCTTTCGGTGTTCCCTTACCAGGCCGGCGATAGGGGTGGGCAGCCTGTTTATCTTCTTGACCAGGCCGGGTCTGATTGCGCTCAGGAGCCTAAACAGACGAAGGGGCGGGGCCAGATTTCATTTAGGAAGGGGCTGGAGTTGCGAGGGTGGCGGCGGGGGTGGTCGCTCTTACTCGCACAACAGGACGCCGTTCTCCAAGGCGGCGCGGAAGTCTTTGTCCCCGAAGTTCTTCCCCGTCACCGCCTGGCACGCGGGATGTCGCCGTGGTTGGGGGAACCCAAAAGATAAACAAGAGCAAAAGGAACGAGCGGGTCAACTGATGATGCATGTTTTTTTCCTGTATGCGATAATCCAGATCATTGCAGATTACAGTTTGGATGGACGGGAAATGCTGACTGCCTGTCCAAGGGACACAACAAATAACATTACAAATACTAGATACATATATATACATTCATTCATGTTCTGTACCGCTCGTCCACACAAGGAGGGTGCTGGAGCCTATCCCAGCCAATAGGAATCTTTGAGGTGGTGGGCAACCCATCGCAATATAAGTACATTTTGTGATTGTTTTCTTTTAAGTTAAACAAAATGCAACAAATTCAATTAAAACACACAAAAAAGAATTCATATTTAAAACAAGGCAATACATGTTTTTTAAATGATCTCATTCCTTTGTAATTCACTATAGCATCACCCACAGGACCGGGGTAAAACTGCACGACCTAATAATGTGATGGATTTAATTTTCTAATTTTTAATTCCTGATTTCCCACGAATTATTTGGGGTCACGTGGTTGCCCCGTCCGAGGGTCTGCCCGTGTCATGTTGCCATAGTAACCGCTGTCAATCAACCTGGGAGTGGCTCTCCCTCTCGGACATACACACGCAATGGGAATATTCATATACATATATATATATATGAGAATATATATATATATATATATATATATATATATATACATACATACACACACATATACATATATATATATATATATACACACACACACATATATATATATATATATATATATATATATCCATTCCATGGCGCCTACATTGAGTCATTAGCACCTGTGAGTAAAAAAAAAAAAAAAAAAAAAACAAGCACACTGTAAATAGAAGCAGCCTAGACTACGCTGAAAATAAACCTTGACAATTCCAAAGTAGAAGACAACAAAGCAGCACAGCGAGACGGAGGAAGGAAGACGTGGACTCCATTAGACGGCTTTTTGGAGAATGCACGGCGAGAGTGCCCGCGAGGTTCGCCGCTAAAAACCATTAGCGCATTAACGGCAAATGGACTCAAGTGGCGGGACCACCACGAGAAGTAAAATTGACGAAAACCAACAATCGTGGGAAATTAGCCCTTAGCTACAAGCTTACATATTTACGTATACACGTGTTCATTAACATCATTTTAGAGTGGAGGTTATAGCAGTGGGTCAGTTTTTTAAAATAGGACAGACCTGGCCAAGATGGACGCTACAGTAGAGTTCAAGGTCTAAAGTGGGGGTGGAACAAATGCGTACGCGGTCAGTATAAACGGGCCCCTTGAATAATGAGGCCGAGCGGGGGGCCGGTGAGTGAGAAGTTGGGGGCCCCTACAGGTGGAGGGAGCTTGGCTGATTTTTATATTTTGCCCATTTTTATTCACATTTTTTGCATAGTTTGTGGAGCTAAATTGATTGAATTAATTGAACTTTTTTTTTAGATTTTTTGTCTATTTTACTAAAATCTTTTTAAAAATGTATGTATTTTTTAAATACTTTTTATCATTGTTTTGTTGTATGTTTCATTTATTATTATAATACTCGTTTGTGTTACTATTAACTCTTCAGTTCACATCCGTGAATTATCTTATTTATTGATGATTTATATCGTATAATAACAATAAAAGCATCCAATTCACATTGGAATACGTATTAATATTAAAACGGGGTCAAAAGAACCATGGCGAATGTACGTACGCACGGTAGCATATTCCTATCGCAAGAGCGGATGATGCAGACGATAATCTCATCCCATCATCGTCGAATGCTGCTGGCGCGTGAACGGTGGCCCGGTTTCATCCCCATGGCAACCACCCTGGAAGAAGTGGGCGTTCCTGCCCCCCGGCGTGGAACTAACAGACGATGTTTTGGGGAAAGAACCCGCCCCCCCCCAAATGACCAGCGCGATTAATCGGCGATCACCGCGTGTCGTGTTTCCCTCGCCAACTTTCCAAAGTGCTGCAACCCGAGACACGCACACACGCCAACTCCCCCTCCCCGCGGAACAGGTGACGGCGTACCGGCGGCGGCTGTTTATTTATATCCGCCCTCCAGGCAGACAGGGAGGGAACCCCCACCCCCCCCCTAAAGCCAAATCCAGCCCTCCCTCCCCGGCTACGGTTCGAGGCGAGTCCGCTTACCTCGATCCATTTCTGCGCTTGGAGGCAAGCGGGCTCCGGGCGGCCGGACTCTGGCCGGACGTCTGGAGCCGCGTGGGGGCTGGCCATGGTCGGGGGCAGGCCGAGCGTGGTGCCGCGGTGGACTCCTGCGGGCTCGGCGGCCCTCGTTCGAGCCTCGCTCGACCCCTCCGTGGAGCCGAGGAATGGCGTTTCTTCGACGCAGGAGGCGAGCGTGGAAGCGTGGATGGTGGAGGCGGTCCTCCGCTAACAGCGATGCCGGCGTGCGCGCGCTGGAGGAGGCGGGGACGCGCACGCAGGAATCTGCCCCTAAACGGGAAGGGAGGGGGGCGGGCGTTTGGGTTAGTTATTTCGCATTTGGGTCACTTCAACTTGTTTAACAGAGAGGAATTAATGCATGACATTTTCATTTTGCATTTAAAAAAAAATAAGGACTCCAATGATGGTTTACTTAAGGATTTTGAGAAACATATTTACGGAATGAACCATGTTGATTTGTTTACCGAGAAGTCATTTTGAATCGGTGTTGTCTTTTTGTTGATAGTATTTTCGAAAATATTTGCGCAAAGTGACGGTTTCTAAAATCACACTTTTTTTTAATCAAAAATACTTAAGCATATGAAAACCAAGTAAGAATTTGTAGATGAATGGGTTTTAGTCTAATCATATTTTAGACAGTGTTGCCATGTCAATTTTAGTCTGCCTTAAGCATTTAAGAATCCACAAATGTGCTTTAATTGTCATTCTAATCATGGGTTAAACTGTTTGTGTTTCTGTGCAATTAATCTTATTTAATGGATTGGATGACCTGATTAGAGATGACAAAGCTTTTACTTTTTTCATTTGGTAAATTGTCTCAATTAGAATTATTTTTTTGTTATCAAGGTTTATTTTGATCTATTGTTTGATCATAATTTTATTTAAGTTTAATGAAATAGCTTATTGTGCATTTTTGTCACTTCATTAAAATGTTACATATAACATTCTTAAAAAAACATTTAAAATTGTTTTTTTATTTTGTGAAGATGTAGCAGATTTATAAATGTATCCAAATTTAAATATTCCATTATTCAATATAATAAATTGATACTTTCATCAGGTAAATTTGATCGGGTTAGTTTTAGCTTCAGAAATACTAACAAATGATCCAAAATTTTGCTCGCAATTGGAAAATGAACGATTTTTTTCTTCTTCATTGAATAAACCTATTTTTTTTTTTTTACGTATTTGTCCCATTCCCCTCCCATTGATGTAAGCAGCCACACCAACACCATCACGCATTGAAAGCACTTTATTTGGTGTCAGTCAGTCAGGAAGGGCCACATCACGCCAACAGTGGCCGAAACACGGCAACACGCACGCAATTCTAAACTGTGCAAAGTAAGGCAAACTAAGCGCACTCCTCCGACGCTTCATGTGGAGTCCAACAAAGTCGACAGACATTCAAAAGCTACATTTTGGCCGTGAGGAACAACATCACATCAACCGATTGGCAGCGAGAATAATCCCAACCGTTCAAAAAAAGGATTTTTTTTTCTTTTCTTTCTTTTTTTCGCATTCCCACTGGTCCGCCAAGCGTAACAAAAACGTACAAAATGACAAGTGCTTGTGCAAAAAAGACTAAAAACCAGCAGCGAGATTTGTTTAGTTCACGTCTAAGAATGATTAAGGTTGATCAAAACCTGTCGGGTGAATACGATACTTGCTTGATTGACAGTGCCGATTGTGTTTTGTTGCCTACGTTTTTCGCCCCGGCGGGGAATCTATCCACGACACAGGGCCACGGCCGAGAAGCGGACTTCGCCTTGTCCTCGCTCCACGAAGGCTCGGCACACTTTGGCAGCATCCTGGGCCAAAAAATATATGAAAATTAATTTAAAAAAGCTCATGCCGAGCTGCAAAAAGCGGAGCTACAATTTTGGATTTAACTTTGTGGCATACCGTGACAAGTGTTTCGTCTTTGGTGGTTCCGTGGCTCAGTGGGCCATTCATCTTGCCATCTTTGTAGAAAGCGGACAAATTATAAATCGTCATTTGTACGAGAAATATTTTTGTCAAAGTTAAGAGAAAATCATTTGGAAATTAAAAAAAAAAAAAGGAGTGCCGCGCAATAATGTCCTTGTGATGCATTCAATGACTGCAGAAAACGGTCAGTATTTACAAATTGTTTTCTTTTGAAATATTTGTTTTTAAGGTCAAAGTATAAATATTAAAGAGCTTTTCTTTTTCTGAAATTAGAAAAAATATTTACCATGCTCCTCTTATACCTTAAAAAATATGGAGTATAAATTTTTTTGTCCGAATACAAATGAATATTTATCGATTCCATGAACTTATCACTATTTGTTCAGAAATGGTGTATTAAAAAATATTTTTGTTAAATCCTTACCAAATTCAAGGAGCTGCCCATTCACATTGACAAAGGCAATAAAATGGAAGTTGACTTTATCTGCTTCTGGCTGTGGAAATGTAGAAGACAACATTAGCCAAAGAAAGAAGCCATACTAGTCCTCATCATTAAGTAAACTTACCCTACATTGTCCCTGCGCAGCAACTTCATTGTGAGCATCGTGAATTGCCTAATAAGAAGAACATAAGATTTGGAAAATTAAAAATAATATGTAGCTCAGAATGAGACAAATTTGCAGTGTGGTGGTGTTTGGCGCCCTCAAGAGGACATGGAGTCTAACTACAAGATGACCATCATAAAAACCTGATTCTTGTCAAGATGTTTAGCTCGGTCGTCGGCAGACATCTTGGCGGTTTCATCCAGAAACTTCTTCAACACTGAAGTACGCTCTGTGTATGTTCAAAAAAATAATTTAAAACGATTTTATCATTTTACTCTGTCAGGAATGGGCATCAAATCCATTTCAACTGGGAGGGGATTTTTTTTTAAAGATTAGATTAACCTTTAATCGCCCCGTATTCGGGGAAATTCAGTTTGTGGCAGTAGCAACCACAGACAGGAAAAGACAATGTAGACCTAGATAAAAAAAATAAACCAGGAGGCCTAAATGTCTTATTAGCATTTGATGGCTGCAATAGCCTTCCCAGTAGAAATGGATGGGACGTCTAGCTACATCAATATTAAATTAAATTACCGAATGTGAGTTTGCTTTGGTTATTTCCCAGCGCGTGCAGCAAAGCAATGGTGCCGCAGGAATTGGTGGCAGTCTGCTTGAGGAAGTAAGCGTCGGAACCACGCACCACTTTATCTGCCTGCTGTTGTCTGAAGGAATCATGCTAGAAAAGAAAACACACATTTAGACATCGCAATAGCTACTACCCCTAAATCTGTTTGTCATTTTTGATTAAGTGGTGAATTAAGGAAATAGCCCAAAGAAATCAGTACCAAGAAAAAATGTCAGTCCTGAGAATGAAATAAATATTTGTTTATATGCATAGTGTTTGTCAAAGCTATTTTTTCCCCAGAAATGGGAATAAAAGACATCTTGGTAATACATTCGTAATGTAAAAAGAAAAATAAATTAATCTATCTGCCTAAAATTGAGGGGGATAAAGATTAGAAAGTATTTTGCATAAATAAAAGGCCAAATATATTTTTGCAAACATGGGATTAAAAATGAACTAGGTTTTTATTAATATAATAAAGTGCCACCCATTATCAATCCCTCTATATAAATCCATGTATAAAATCTCTCAATTATATGAAATGAATGAAGACCATTAAGCTTTATCCATTAACCGAGATCATCTCTTAAATTAGGATGCACTGACTACTAGTTTTTTTATTTTAATAAAATAAAGTCATCTTCAAAAGAAAGGGAATAGGGCTCAAATAATTCTTCATTCAGTACCAACTGCTTTTGGTCTAAGCATCTAGCATCCCCGATGGCATCTAAAGCGTTAAGTAGTTAGTTACTGGTTAAATATTTGTAAATTATTTCACGACAACAATAAATAGTATTAACAATAATAATAAAAAGGTGTTGCAATCTTTTTAACTATATGATACATTCTTAAAAACATTCATCTAATTAATTTGCAGCCATTGACAGGGTTAGTCATCTGATCATTGTCTGGCAACAAACGAGTTAAGCAGCCATGGGTGGGGTCCCCATTATCCGTGTGGCTTGCTCCCTAAACCCTTTGAGCCCCTCTGTCAACTGCTGACTCATCCCCATCAGCACCCCCTGCAAGCTCAGCATCAGCACAGCCCATAATTGCACCCCCGTACCCCCACCCCAGGCGAATTTCTCCCATCCAGCCATTCAGTCCATCATTCATTCATTATCCCCTTAAATAACCTCTTGGGTGATGGGGAAGAGCAGCATCAAGGCACAGCAGGGCTTCGGAACGGCAGATAATTGCTCGGTTTCCAATCCAAGGACGTCCACAAAACGCCAGCCATCGCTCACACCGACTTTGCTCATCAACTGTAAAAGAAAAAAAACATTTATATATATATATTCACGTAACTGCGTGTTAGCTGCTAGCCCAGACAGACCACACCCAATCACCCATCATTAGCCGACAAGCTAGCAGTACCAGGAGGATGATACTCTCATTTCTAACTTCATTTCAAACCATTTTCACACAAAAACAAATAAGGCGTGGAGTCACACCGTCGACCAAAAGGTCCATTATCGTTAAACTCACCTTTTAAGAGGACTTTTGATAACTTACGACATATTTAAACGTAGTGACTCAGCGAGTGACTTATTTTTTTAGGCTAATTACCCACCTTGTTCAGCACCTGTGAACATAAGAAAAGAAAGGGAAAAAAAACAATCATTTTTCGCCGTCAAAAACAAGGAAAATTATGCAAGCGTCGACTATACTTTACCTCAGGGTTGATTTCCATAGGAGTCCACTCCATGTTGGCAATATTTAATCGGCGTTTAATTGGGGAAAAACTTCGACTATTTTCCAGCGTCTGCAAATTCGGTGATATTTATATGGCGCGGGTCGTACCATTCAATGGAATTCCGGAGGGGTGGACACGAGCTAGACGGGCGGTTTATCTCAACCGCGGCGTTCATTTATGAACTCAAACAGATTAATGTTATTTACTAACTGATTAAAACACTCGGTGACCGAAGGAAATCAAAAGTACACGTTTTTAATCCATTTTGACAACATTGGACATGTGGAGTTCGGCATTGTTTCCAGAATGGTGTGACGTGCCAATAAAAACCAATCACAAAATGCTTTGTAACAGCTATTTTCACTCCACTGAAGTTCAACAAAGCTTGATTTTGTCCCTTGACCAAGCGTGTCATTCAGTTTATTCACACACTACACATTTTTTTAATATATATAAATACTATATAAAATGACTCTCTTTACGTTTATCAAAGCTGAACATGTAGAAATGGAGACATTAACTATAACATTTATAAAAAATAACGGGAATAAAAGCATTTGACTGTAAATTTCAACCAAAACAAAATACGAGAAAATACCGTTTAAATGGAACTTATTTAGTACTTGTTTGGTTCCCATTGACGTCGCCAGACGTGCAATCCATATGGAAAAAAAGCGTTTGTTTTTGCTGTTTTGTATAAATGCTCAACATGCATGCTTGCGAAGAATGGAGAAAAACAAAGACACGAAGTAAACTATATGTTTACAGCTCCCTATTTTGTTACTCTGACATATTCACCAAGTGATTCATCTTTCCTTGGCGTTTGCCAATTTTAGTGGAAATTACAGTTTTTAAGACTCTTTAATTTACTCTACATGCAAGGTCTGCCAGAAGCAGAGACAATCGGGTCAGACTAATAATTTGACTTGAATGCGAGCCATGCCAAGACAATAAACGCAAGAAAGGAAATCCTGTTCCTAACATTAGTTATTCATGATAAAGAGAGGGCATGGAAATAGACTCCTGCGTATACTAAGCAAGCCGATAAGAGCTTTTTTATAATGCCAGTTCAATAAATTATGATTTATGACTATGGTTGTTGAACTGTGGAGAAACTAAAGTACACAAAAGCAGTAATGTTAGTACCATAGTCGTATTCCCACTACTCTTGACACACACAAAAAGCTTAAATGTGGGACATTTTGATGCAAGTTACATTAATAGCATTGCTTAGGCAGGTGGCGCTATAATTTTCACGAAGAAGGGCGTCGAATAGCACCGCAAACATACTGAAAAATATGAAAACATGCCTTTGACAGATATAATTAAATTAGTGAGCCAAAATACGTAAGAGGGCAATTACCTGCTTAAAATTCAGGCTATCTTTTTCAGCTACTACGTCTACGTTCGGCGTACACTTGCTTAAAAACTACATCCCCATAATGCTTAGCGTTGGCGCCAATATTTTCATTAAGAACGTCACCGAATAAGCAAGGCGAAGACAAGCAAAGTGGCAACTTCATTGTGTTATACGCGAATAAAAACGACATCTCCCGTGGTGCACTGCGCTCGGCGGGGTGTGGCGCGTTCACTGACTCACGCCCAGAAGAGTTTTTCCGAGTGCACTTGGGCTGTGGAAGTCCTTCTCGTCCTTTCTCGCTTCACCTCGCCGCTTCTCTCTCCGCACTTACCGGGCGTGACAGCTGCAATACTCCGGTAAGTCGACGCTCCTTTTCGGCTTACAAACGACCTGGTGACACGGTGACTTGGCAAAGTTTCTTTCATTGAGCCTAAATGTGTTTCTTTCCCTCTCATAGAAAAAGAAGAAAAAAAAGAAAAACAACCAACTCAGTCAAAATGGTGAGTCGATTTCTTGCAACGTCCGGATTAAAGTTAAAAACTACATTTTGAAACAAAAGTTTGAATACAAGTGAACAATGTAAAATAAGCAATACCCGTTATATATGCAAATGTTTATGAGTCATGATAGTAGTATTTAAAAAAAAAAAGCATCAAGACTTCTCTAAACAACGCCCACTTTATTCCGAATTACATAACACTTACACTCCTTTTTTTCATCCTCACTTGACACACTTTAGTACTCCGTAAACATCCATTTAACACCCGCAGACATTCAAGTTGACTCTTTGGCTCTACTCTATCTAATGCCGCATATTTTTGTATCAAACTACAGTACTTTTTTATCCACCGCAAACCTCACATTTTAAGGGCTTCTTGAAATTAGATTCCTACTGACATCATCCTCATCCCCAATTTGAAGGTTCACCCCAAGTTTTAAGATGGCTATTATCACATGGTTGTTAAAAGCAACTTTTTTTTTAGGGTGGAAGTTTTTTGTGTATGACTCATGTGGGTTCTTCCAATGGGTGTGGTTTGACGGACTGTCTGTTTTCTTTAAAACAGCATTTTCCACGACAGCCTCCTCTTAAAGGAGAAGCATCGTATTCCGCAAAGTCAGGGTGGAGCCGCTCCGTCGTCGTTTAAACAGTGCGGTTAGCGTCCGCGGCGAACCGGGGGCTTCCCTCCTACGGTTTCCATGGTGACGCTCTATAAACAAATGTTTACGACTTTCCAAATGGAGGGTCGACTTACTGAAAAAAGAGAAGCCCACCCGCTCGACCAATCTCAAATTCGTTAAGTCCGAACACGCCCTGAGAAGGAAGTGAAAACAATTCCAGACGTGAGCCGCATCTCATAGATCAGATTTCAAAATAAGAGGATATTGATTTTTGGTCAAGTCAGAGAGTTTCACTGATGAGTATGATGAATTTGATTATAAATGGCAGATTTAGGGGGGATTTTAGAACGTGAACTGCCAGAAATGTGAAATAAATCAATTATTTTGATCGTGGATAAGTCGTTTGGATAAAATGAATTGGACGTGTCTCAATGTCAGTGGCAAGCAGTGAGTTAAATACTTAGGGAGTCAACTTTTAAGCGAGTTTTTTTAGGCCAGATCTCATCTTTTTAGTAGTTTATCATGTTTTTGTGGTCTGACATGAAGTTTTAATGGTCCCAACCTCCAAATTTGCCATGACTCACTTGTTTCAAACATTCCAAATGGATGTCCAGCCTGGAGATGGAAAGGTTCCACATTGTCTTCTTGTCCAAATATCGCTGTTCTTTGTCCAAAGAGGCACGCAAATCTTGATTAGATTTCAACTTGTGCTGCTGTCAACTTTCTGTGGAAGCAGATCAACATCTTGGAATTCCTCCCACTTGCAAATGCACAAAATACTCGCTTGTTTTAGTTTTTGAGTCAATTTTATCTTTTTTTTTTTTTTTTACTACATTCCTGCAAGTGGATTGTCCAAACATCTAGTCACCCATTTTTGACAATGCCGGGGGGTGAACATTCCCTCCTTATCGCCGTATTGATGAGTTTGCCTACATTCTTTGGAAAAGTTAGCCATTAGTAACTGATTAAATCACGACTAGTTGAACTATTATACGACATGACACCCCCCCCCCCAAAAAAAAAGAAAAAAAATGGAATGTGAAGGGCACATCTGCAAATCATTATGTACATGCAGACATTTAATTTCATCATCTCGTTAGGAACAAAACTTTTTCTGTGTTGACATTATTTTACACATTCAAATTCAGTGAGATTTTACACAATTTATTTTTTAAAAATCCTTTCTGAGGTGCAAGTTCATGAATATTTGGTTGAACTATGAATTGCCAATATGCAATAATGTCATGTTCATGATGATGTTAGAAAAATGTAGCAGAATATTATATTTGACAGATCATGTGGTCATTTATTTTTCTATTGAAATTGCAGTAAGACACAAACATTACACTATAGCATGTTGTTTTAGTTATAAATAACAAAAATGATATTCAATTAAATAATATTCTCAGTCTCCAAACTTTCGACAGTGCTGCAACCCTCCCACTTCAATGAATTGGACGTCTACGAGTGATAAAAACAATTTAATTGCCAGCAAAAGCATGAAAAGAACTCTCCTTGCCCCTACCAATATGGCGTCAGGGCAGCCATGTTGATAGCGGTGACATTCCCAATCAGGTCATTGCATTAAAATGAAGTCCTTTTTAACAGATTAGCTGTGAATGAATCAACAACCATTTGCTGCCAACCTCTTACTTCAAATAGATTGGACGTCCATTCGTGAAAAGTCCTTTCAATTGACGGCAGAAAAAAAGCTTTCAACGCTCCCGCCAAAACAGCCTCAAGGCGGCCATGTTGGGAGGGTCACGTTCCTATCATTGCCACTTAAAATAGTCATTTTTTAAAAGATTAGCATCAGCTAACTACTCGGCGCCTGCCCTTGGCGTCCAGTCCATTTGACGAGGGAGGGCTGGCGGACGTTTATTGGCCGCCACCCTCCCGCTTCAAACGGATTGGCCGTTTACTAGCGATGACCTCATTTTGAACATGATGCGGTATGATAATATTTTCCTTTTTTTGGGCGCCTTTTACGCTAACGTTGTGGTTTTTGCGTCAGGCCAACCGAGGAACCGTGAAAGCCAGCGCCAACTTCAACTCCGGCACCGACGCCGAGGTCCTCTACAAGTCCATGAAAGGCTTGGGTGAGACGCCGCCGCCGCCGCCGTCGCCACCGCCGCCGCCGTTTGCCCGTAGGCGAACAAACACGAGCGAAACACGAGACGCGGTGGTTAAGCGTGTGATCTAATACGGTCAGATAGGGAAGCAGCTGCGTCAATTTCGGAAGACAACAAAGGTTTTTTTTCTTTGGTCACGTGACGCGATAAGTGTGGCGGTTTGTCCCCGCAGGCACGGACGAGGAAACCATCTTGCAGCTGCTGACGTCCCGAAGCAACGCCCAGCGACAGCAGATCACCGCCGCCTACAAGACGCTCTTCGGAAAGGTGGACCAAAGACTTGCACATTTTCTCCTAAAATATGGACTTTTAAAACCGCGTCTCTGGTTTTGGGTGGCAGGACCTGATCCAGGACTTGAAGGGCGAGCTGGGCGGCAAATTTGAGACCCTGATCGTGTCGCTGATGACGGCGCCCCTGGCGTATGACGTCACGAGCCTTCGCAACGCCGTCAAGGTGAGCTTGTACGGTGACCGCTTTTGAGTTTTCCCCGGCGTGACTGTGACCATTTTGTCCGCTAGGGGGCGGGCACGGACGAGAAGGTTCTGGTGGAGATCCTGGCCTCCAGGAGCGCTCCACAGGTCAAGGACATTGTCGCCGCCTACAGGCAAGGTGAGGTATTTCAAGAGAACTATGTTGGACTTCAAACGAGTGCTTTGACTAAATCACAGGTGTCAAAGTGGCGGCCCGGGGGCCAAATCTGGCCCGCCGCATCATTTTGTGCAGCCCGGGAAAGTAAAACATGAGTGCCGACTTTCTGTTTTAGGATCAAATTAAAATGGAGTATAGATGTATATTCAATTTCCTGATTTTCCCCCTTTTAAATCGATCATTGTAATTTTTTAATCCATTTTTCTGTGTTTTTAGTTCAAAAATCATTTTGTAAAATCTAAAAATATTAAAAAAGCTCAAATAAACATTGTTTTAGATCTATAAAAAACTGAATATTCAGGGCTTTTAATCCTTTTATATATAAAAAATCTAAATATTATATCTAAAATGGTCCAGCCCACGTGAAATAAAGTCGACATTAAAGCGGCCCGCGAACCAACCCGAGTCTGACACCCTTGGACTAAACCATTTTTTAGTCACTAACTATTGATTTTTCGCCAAGTCACTTCCTGTTGATTTTGGGTCTTTTTTTTTCCTCGTGAAATTCCAACTGATTTTTTTTTTCTTTTTCTCCCAAATCAGAGTACGACGACGATTTGGAGGAAGACATTTCAGGGGACACTTCAGGCCACTTCAAGAGGCTCCTGGTCATTCTGCTTCAGGTAGACATCTCATCCTGACTGCTCTCCTAGCAACCGCTTTAATGCATAGCCGTTAGCAGCGCCCAACGCTAACGCGCTAATCGCTCGTTGGTTCAACAGGCCAACAGGCAGAGCGGCGTCCAGGAGGCTAACGTCCAAACGGACGCCGAGGTACGTTCGGGCGTCCCGTCCGTCCGATCCTAAATGTGGCTGAAACTGGATCGCCATGGCGACAGGTCCTGTTCAAGGCCGGCGAGCACAAGTTCGGCACCGACGAGCAGACCTTCGTCACCATCTTGGGGAACCGCAGCGCGCAACACCTCCGCAAAGGTCGCTTTTGCTTTTACTTTTTTTTACGCAAATGTCAAGTATTTTATTTTGAAGGGATGTCCCATAGGATAGAAATAAGGAAGGGCTAGCATTGCGATAGCTCTACCGCTATTTTACATTTTTTTTAGTCACTCCAAGCGTGCCCCCTTCGCACACACAAACCAATGGCACCCTCCTAAACTCCGCCCCCTAGTGGCGTTAAAGCAGAAAAAACATCTAGAAGCATTTATCCAATTCAGTCATTATCGGAGATGTGGCCAATCGGAGGGCAGACGGACACTAACAACTCATTCCTATGGACAATTTGAAGGTTTTTTTTAATATAAGATATATAAATTTGATTTTTTTTCCTCCAGTGTTTGACGCTTACATGAAGCTGTCAGGATACGAGATGGAGGAGAGCATCAGGAGGGAAACGTCCGGAAGTCTCAGGGAGCTCATGCTTGCCGTCGGTAAAAAAAAAAATCATAATAATATTAATTTCATCAATAATTATTAAATGTTTTTGTATGATTGGTATCATACAATTTCTCCATAAAATTGCAGGATTTTATGTTCTAGTTAAATCGCTTTTCTTTTTTTTCTGGTTAAGTGATGACTGTGTAAATAATATGTTCATATTTTTATATAATTACAAATTTTATTCTCATTTTTAATCTTATTTTTTTTCGAAAAAAAAACTATGTTGGCCTCTTTTCATATTTTGATTTACTTCTCCTTTATCCTCTTTATTATTTTTTTTGCCAATTCATCTTTTTGCTTTGAAATGAACCAAAATTCAGACATTTAATTTAGTTTTTAATTTGCACTACTCATTACATTAATAATACGGACCTCATTTTTTTAATATTACTCCAGTCTTACAATATTCAGACTTGAGTCTGTATTTTTTGTAAAAATGGCAACATTCTGTATGTAATACCTTTATATTTTAAAATTTTATTACTTTTATCTTGCAATATGTGAACTTTTTGCCCTCCTATAATGGTCCCCTTTTTACACATTACATCTACTTTGACTCCAATAAAACCCAGACATGACTTTTGTTATATTTGGACCTTATTCTCCCCCCAAAATTATAACTATTTATTTATTTTGCAGTGAAGTGCGCACGGAGCATCCCAGCCTACTTTGCCGAGACTTTGTACTACGCCATGAAGGTACGGCGAGCGCCGGGCGTACGAAAACGGCGGCGGACGTGAGCGCCGTTTGTGGGTTTTTTTTTAGGGGGCGGGAACGGACGACAACACGTTGATCCGGGTGATGGCTACTCGCAGCGAGGTGGACATGCTGGACATCCGAACCGAATTCAGGAGGATGTTTGCGTGCTCCCTCCATTCTATGATCAAGGTTGGCTCAAGACACCTTTTGACTTGATTCTTTTCAGAAAAAAAAGTGACATCTCCCTTTTTTAGGGCGATACGGGCGGCGACTTCCGCAAGGCCTTGCTCCTCCTCTGCGGCGGGGACGACGCGTAACCACGGCAACCAAAGCGAGACCACCGAGCTCGGCGGAAGTTAACGTGTCACGCGTGGGCACTATTTAATCTATCGTAAAAGATATGGAAACGTATTGCATTCACTTGAGGGGGGGGAAATTGCGTTTGTTTATTTTTGGTGGTGCCCGCCCCAATTTTTTTTTCCCAGAATATTTTTTTCAATTTTTCTGAATATTTTTACTGTTAAGATTGATTTTTTGGGGGAGTTTTTTTTAATTCTGTTCAGATTTGTTTTCTTTTTTGAAATTATTTTTCCTGTATTTATTTTCAGAATATTTTGTTTTTACAAATACCTCATTCCTGTTTTTTTAGTATTTTCCTCTATTTTTTCTGATCTCAGTTTAAATATAAAAATGACTAAACATGTTCTAAAATGACTGAAAATATGGCAAATATTCAGAAAAACAGACAAAAATATTTACAAAAAAGAAAACAATAGTCCAGATAGAACCTCTCTAATAAAAAAAACTATTCTAGAAAACAGAATTCTACTTATTCCTCCCAACCTTCAGAAAAAGAGAAAAATGATGAAAACTGAAAAGCATTTTTTTTTTAAACACACCACCTTAAATGACTAGATTGTTTTGTTTTTCTCCCCCAAGTGATAACAAGACGGTTTTTAAGCTAGCCCACCAACGGTCCACTAATTTCACCCATGATTCCATTTCTATGTTTGCACTTGAAAATCAACCAACTAATAAACTACAACCAAATGATTCATCTTGGGCGTCATGTCATTTAAACAAGTAAAAAGTGGTCTGAAACATTTTTATGGGGGTCATTTTTATTTGCTGTCACTGTATACTACTTTTGAATTAAAACCATAGTTCTGTTAAAACTCCGAATTATATAGAAAAATAAATTGCGAGTTTTTGATGTCTCAGGGCGGCCATGTTGGTAGGGGCAATGAATGCTTTTTGTCATGGTTCTGCCATCAATTTAAATCAGTTTCTCACTCAGACGTGACGATCATTTGCGACCAGCCTTCACAAAAATGGATTGGACAGCTAACAAACTATTTTTTCTTTCTTTGATATGGATGCACACACCGACCAATGCGATTAAGACAGTGTCATACTGATCTATTATATCCTTTCATTTACATTTTAGTACGTAGACAATTTAGTATTAAATAAGTAGAATCGGCACGGTATTGGCATCGGCCGATACCACACAAATCAATGTTTTGCTGATTTTAATATTAATGTGGCATAAAGAACGTAGAATAACCTTGTTTTGAATTGTGCTATAGTAAAGAATTTGGCGTTTTCCCATGTCTTATATAACCTTTTAAATTCAGGGAAGTTGGAGATTGTTTGCCTGGGCATGCCTCAATTCTTATCTTATTTTTACGGGAAATGTGGGGAAGCCCTTACTCACCAGCGGTTCTTTTCTGTGTATAAATGGAAGGAATTCCGACGATCGAATCACTGATGACGAGATGCTGCCGACTCCCCTCGCTTGTCTCCTCGTCCCGCTGCTCACCTCCGGTGGCCCCGGTTATCCGACAGCCGCTGCCCGGCGAGCTCCAGCGGCAACCGGCCGTGGAAACTTCCACTACGGGGGTACCATGAACTGTACGTGGCTCTCCCAGGAACTCCCCGGCGAACGAGTCCGAGTCTCGGTCAAGTGCGAGGACCCTGTAGCGCGCATTCACGGCGGCGTGACCGACCGAGAGTGCGCCTACGAGGGCTTGCCGAGTCGCTGCCCGGCATCCCACGCCGACCCCCGGGGCTTCTGGCGGTAGGTGTCCCGCTCCTTCCGGCGGCTCGGAGGAGGCGTGTGCTCGGACCGAAAGGCGCTGGTGAGCGCGCGGGCGTGCAAGGGAGCGCCCAGACAGTCCCACTTTAAGCTGGACATCGATACCTCCAGGGTGTCCGCGCAGTCCGGAGGCGAGGGGAGGCCGGTGGAGCGTCGACCGTCGGCGGCGTGGAGGCACGCCAGAAGGCTATGGAGCGCTGCGGCAACTTCTGGGGCAGCTTGTGCACTTTATTCCTGTCCATGCTGCAAACTGACTGTTAAATTTCATCTATTTTCTAAGATACATATGACTCTACCGTACTTGATAAAATAATGGACTTTGAATAAACGACTTATCACCACGAGGTTCTTGTGTTTCCACCCCATTCATTTGTGTTCCGCTCACAATTGTCGCAGAGCTGTGACGTTGTCACTCCTTCACCTTGACGCTCAAATATGCCATCACATATTATAATTTTGTATTAAACCCGTTTAAAGCCTTCGTACAAGCTCACTGAGGTGTATGTATTAATTCAAAAAAATAATAAAATATGCATACTATACGTATTTAAAGTCTTGTTTTTGTATTTGTTCTTACATTCGCTGCGTAAACTAAATTGAAATTAACATTTAAAAGTGTGTCAACGTCCAATCATTTCAAGCAGGATGAATAGCAGATGCTAATATTAAAAAAAAATGACGTGAGAGATAAGCTAGTAGTTTGGGGGCGGGATTTGAATGTCAATGTACTATTGACTTTGATGGGAATGTTGCCCATCCTGGCCGCCATTTTGGTAGGGTCAAGAATGCCTTTTTCATGAATGTGTCATCAATTTAAAATCAATGCATGGTCATCACTCCCATATCAAAATGGATCAGACGTCAAGGCTTGTCAATGGAAGCCAATGTTGTCAGTTTTAAAATACTTGACCTAAGTGTGTACTTAAAAAAAACAATAACAGCTTGTTTGCAGGTAAGACAGGTCACCTCTGTTTTCATCTGAATAGCAAGCAGGGCGTGTAGGACTTAACGACTTCCTGTCTGGCGGGAGGCAGCGTTGTCGACGGGTTGTCGGGGAACAAGGGGGTCTTTGAACGCCACGCGATCAGTGCGGTTTGAAAGAAAAAGAAAGCAAACTCCAGACAAGCTGTAGGGAAAGTCAACACTCCAGCTTTTATTTTCCTTCCATCTTCTCACCTGAAAGGACGGTAGAAATGTTCAAAATTATTCTTAGTTTAACAAAAATAAATCTTCCATCATTTTTTTTTCAATATTAAAAATACTACCCCGTGGATTCTTTCTAGGAACAAGTTGTATTTACCTAGGCACATTCCTTTGTTATTTTGCCAGCATTTAGTTAACCAGGTGTGTTCTGCCTAGCAACAATGTGCTTTTTCCATGTTGACCCTTGTGAATTTGACGTAGCAAGAATGCACAATTTTGTCATCTTTTTAGTTAACTTGATCTAGCAACTAGGCGCATTTCATTTTTTTGTAATTTTTTCCGGTGTTGAACCCAATGAATTCTGCCCAACAACAAGGAGACTTTTCTTGTTAAAACTTTTAGCTGTGAAATCCGCCCGGCAACAAGGTGCATCCTCGTTGGGTACTTTTTGGGCACCAACGAATTCCGCCTAACAACATGGAGCACTTTTGTGTCCTTTCTTTGAATTCTGCCAAATAAGTCGCATATTCGTGTTGACCCTTGTGAATTCTGCCTAGCGACAAGCTGCTTTTCTTTCCTCGTTTTTTTTTTTGCGCGACTTACCCGCATCATGGTCATCAATTCTTGAACCAGCCGATGACGTACGCGCAGATGCCGCGTAAGCTCTTCCAGCAGTACTCGTCGGCCATGCGGGAAGCCTTGGAGTCGGGCGCCTCCGTCGGAGGCCGCGCGGTGGCCGACCTGGCCGGCTTGGGGGTGGTCTTCTTGGCCGGAACGGGGGCGGGGACGGCCCTGCCCGGCTGCGCCTTGCCGCCGGCTTTCTGCGGCTTCTGCGTGGCGGCGGGCGCCGTTTTGGCCGGCTTGGCGGCCCGGGGCCAGGCGGACAGGAAGCTCATCTGGACCTCGTCGGGGTGCTTCTTACACATGGGCGGCCGGTAGAGTTTGGCGCCCTGGCAGGCGTGGGGGAGCTTGCGCAGCTCCCACATCATCTGCGTGAAGTAGTGGCGCGGGTTGAGGTTGTACGCCCGGCACGTGTTGGGTTTACCCTGGAAGTCGCAGTAGTAGGAGCGCGACGCCGGGCCCTTGCAGGACACGCGCAGACGCGTGTAGTCGGAGGCCCCCGACACCACCATGGTGCAGGCGTCCTTGCTCTTGGTGGCGAAGCGGATGGGCTCGTCCCAGACGCCGCGACGCTGAGGGTGCGGCTTGTCGCCGTCGTTGTTGTCGCTCTGGGCCACGGCCGCGCACGCGCTCGCCGCCAGCAGGACCAGCACGCTTCCGACCTTCATGTTTGCGGAGGTCGGGCAGGTCGGCGTGGATGGCTTATAAGTGGGGGAGCACAAAGGTGTCTTTCTTCGGGTGAGGGGACGCCCCCAACTGCCAGCCACACGCAAGATGGAGGGGAAGAGGGCGGGGAGTCGGGGTACAACGTGTACTTGAGGAAGCATGCGGGCAAAATGCTCAACTGGCCAATTCTTTTAACACTTTTTTTAAGGACTGGTTTTGCTCGTTGGCTGATGGAAAATGGCAAAAAACTGATTATCATTATTTTCTCATCTTTGAATTGCTACCGAGTCAATAACTAATCATGGAAGCCCCATTTTAAAGTTAAGGTGACTTGACCACATGTCAAAATGTTGCTTGCTAGCATAATAATATCTCGGTTGAAAGTAGTTTGAAAAAGTCAAATAAAGTTAGCCCGCTAGCCGTCTTGGTTTCTCGAATGAATTCCTTCCTTCATGGCTACTTTTTTTTTGGCGTTGAGCTGAAATGAGGACGGCGAGTAAACAAACGTCTATAAATGTACGGCGTGGCGAGGCGGTCCCGACGGGACTCCGGCATAACACTTTGAGGAGGACGGCGGCCCGAAGGGAACACAGGACGTCTTTCAACGCACGCAAAGCGGAAGCGAGGCGGCGGTGTTTAGTCTGTCGGAGCGTCCATCGAGAGAAAAAAACGGGGAAGGGGATTGGCCATCAAAAAAAACTTGATGTGTGCCGCATTGGACAAAATGGCCGCCATTGAGACGGGTGAAAAGACGGGAATTGACCCTTTGATTCGTCGGCATGTCATAAATTGCACGTCAATACATCAAAATCAATGGGACTGTTGCCCCTACCAACATGGCCGCCATGAGACCATGTTGTCAATTGAAATAGGTTTATCACCCATAGTCGTCAACATGGGCAGCCCTATTAGTGGGGGCAACATTCTGTTGACATAAAAAAGTCAAAACTAGCTCATTTTGCTACCAATTTTTTAAACGATTAGCATCCGCTGTTTACTCATTGAGTGCCGTTGACTCTGCTAGATATTTGTTTTCCTAAATCAGTGGCCAAACAACGTGCAAGTGTGTCGAGGGCACTCAAATCTACGGATAAAAAAGAAAAAAAAGTCCTAACAAATGTCAGCTTTGTGTAGGCGGCTGCGTTTGCGGATAACACAAGCGCTCAGTCAGTCACATGGATTAATATTAGCCACCGGGCCAAAGCACGCACACACAAAACCTCAATCATTCATAGTTTGTGGCGTTGACAGCTTTTCGGGTGACGGACGGCCGGCGTGGAACCAGCGCCAAATTTTGGGAGGGACGGCCAATGATGCACAAGTGGTGTTTTGCTATCAACTTTATAATAAATATGCAAGAATGTTCTTACAAAGAAAAAACTACTACTACATTACTTTTTGAATATTTTGATTCTATTTTACCTGTATACACACACACACACACACACTTTGTTTACCATTCGGTGTTAGTAGTGACTGCGTTTATATTTAATAAAGTTACGTAAAATTTTGAACCAACAGTGAGGCATTTTTCTATGTGGACACATTTTAAGAGGAGTGCACACTTTAGTTAATATTTGTCAAAATGTTGATTATATTTGTTTGCAATTTGGCGGTTAGTTTGGAAGACTTGGAACATACCATTTCTTAAAATTGGAGGGGGGTTCTTCATGGCTCATTTAATTTAAATGTTTTACTCATTGTAATTGGTGTCAATGTATCTCATTTTAACAGGAGCTGTCAAGTAATTACAATTTTTTATCGCAGTTAATTGCATGTTTTCAAAAGTAACTTGCCATTTAAATTTTTAAATGCATAAATGATATATTTGGAGTTTCCAGTACTTATACCCTTTGGCACAATGTTCGGAACGTCCATAACTTAAATTAAATGAAATTAAACAAGAGCTGTTCAACTTTACACGTGTAAAAATGAACCATCCATTTCCCCCAAATAGGGTGAGCATAAGCGCAATGGAAAAGATTTAAATGAGCGAATAAAATGACAAAAAATGAAATGATTGAACTCACCGAAAGAGCGGAATCCCAAAGTACTTCAACGGGTTCTGTGTGCATTCGAGCCAGGAGTTGCGCCAGTCAATCCACTTCTGAGAGCCACATTTTGGCGTAAAAAAGCCAACGGTTTGCCTGAGAACAGCACTATCAATCCGGATTGGACGTCTATCACTGTCAATGACGGCAAGTAAGTAAACTTTTTGGTCCAAAAATAAAATCGGAATGACATTTTCCCTGTTATATGCCAATTTGACATGATTTGAAATAATTTATTTGGTCAAAAAGTTGACATTTTTAGACCCAAAGATATATTTTTTCAGGAATATCTTTGTGGTCTTTCATCATCAGTCACAGCTGTGATGCAATACAATAAACAATGCTAATGTTGACTATCCCTATTTTTTAGCTAGGTTCAAAACATGAAAACAATTCTACTTCAAGAAAAAAAGGCTAAATATTAGAAAAACAAACATTAACAAAAAGTATATAAAAATGTACATGTTGGTCCCTGTTAATTGACGAACGATTAAGTTTCAAGACTTGACGGCAATAGCTGTCCAAACCATTTAAACCGGCGGCGGTTGGAGAAGACGTCTATCGCCGTCAATGGCAGTGAGCCGTTGGGCAACAGCTTTTGACGATGAACGGGTCAGTTCCAGTTTTCTTGTCCGCTGTGGAAACAGACAAAAAAATGTTAGTGTTTTGAACTCCTGACATTTATCTTATTTTCAATAGCAAACAAAAAACACAAGACAAAACTAGACATATTAATAAGGGAAAAAAACTGAAAAAAATCCTCAAAATCAGGAAAAATCTAAAAAAAACATTTGTTCCATCAATTTTCTTGTCTTAATGCTTCTTTGTTTTGATCATTTGTCTTATTTAAAAGTCTAGTTATGAATTGTCTGTGGTCATTTTATGGACGGCCCCCTTAAAGTGACAGGTTGACCTTTTACCTGGTGATAGGGGAGACTTCCCATTTCGGGTCAGCGGTGGTCGTACAAGCTCGAGGGAATGGCATCAGGACATCGCTATAGGGGGAGCTACTGAGCACCCAAACAAAAATGAGACATTTTGCAGAAAAATATCCAGGCGGTGGATAGCCCCATCCATTTTTTGTTCATTTTCCCCCCGATTTCCCAAAATGCAACACCAGAGCCAAGTGGCAGAAGGTAGAGAGTCCAGTAGAAGCAGAAAGTTTGATTCAAAAGAGATGATTTTTCATGAGCAGAACCCAATCAAGAATGAAAAGGAGGTGAAGGTCAAAGGTCGGTGTCGGAAAAAAAGATGATTTGCAAAATAGAGGTTCGAAAAAGGCCAGGAGAAAAATTAAACAGTGATTTTTTCAGATCAATGTATTCTAGAAATCCTTTACAAGAGCTGGGTGTGGAAAACGACACAAATCCAGATGAATTTATGAGCTGTTATTGACATTATTTTGGCCACCAATTTTTGTTTTTGTTGCTTGAAATTGTGTCAGCTCTTGTTTGGGACCTCAAGCGTACTAAACTTTGGACTCACTCTTCAAAGACATCTTCCGTGTCCATCCTTCGGTAGTATTTGGCCAGTTTGATGGAGATGATGATACTGGGAAGAAGTAGGATGCTGCTCAGCCCAAGTCCGAACCAGAACGAATTCTAGAAAAAGGGCCAAAAACAAGCATTGAACTCTTAGCTTTAGTCTCCTTAAAGTTACAAACACAGTAACGTAACGTCTCAGAGCCGCCCCATCTAATGTAATCACTGCCCCCTAGTGGGCGCGGATATACTAGTCTAGAAACTTACCAAGACCGCTTGTTTTTAGGGGGAAAAAAAGACGCTGGACGCAATACTGTTCAACGCCACTGGATTACGCTTTTGGTTTTATGGAAGACCAAATTCGTAGTATTTTTGAGTAAAACAACACAATAATGGAGTCATAGATGGTGGTTGAGCATTTGTGAACTCCATTGATAAAAACTAAAAGGATGATGCATTGGCCGGGAATCGAACCCGGGCCTCCCGCGTGGCAGGCGAGAATTCTACCACTGAACCACCAATGCTTATCTATAGGATTAGGGAGTAAAACAGCATCATAATGGAGTCGTATATGGTGGTTGAGCATTTGTGAATCCCATTGATAAAAATTAAAAGGATGATGCATTGGCCGGGAATCGAACCCGGGCCTCCCGCGTGGCAGGCGAGAATTCTACCACTGAACCACCAATGCTTGTATAACAAGTGGGTGGATAGTCATATTGGGAAAACAAAGTGGGTCTCTCTTACCACTGAATCAGCAATAAAACTGCAGGCAACAATCTCGATGCTGTCCACAATGTTGCTGATGGGTTTACATTGCGCCACTTCGGAAGTCAGCTGGAATGACAAACAAAACACATGAAAGTAAACTAAAGTGTAGTCCAGTCTTGAAAAACACACACTTTACAAAGAATACTCACAGAGTTGTGAACCCAGTTGGTGTACTGTCTGAAGTAGCCCACCAAACTTTGGACATACTTTTTGGTTTCCTGAACGCACAAAACAACAAAAAATTTTAATTTAATGCTCTGGTTTCAGTGCCTTTGAAGGCGCTGTACGTCCAATGCATTTCGACTGTGAGGGGGCGAATAAACAAAATGATTTGGACGACTGGTGCCGTCAATGGCAGGCAACGAGCGTACTTAGACACACACGGTAGTCGTCGGGTAAGAATTTCTGGTTATGCGTACTTGCTTGACCACGTGCGAGGCGTTGTGGCTGATCAAGTACTCGGCTGCGTCGATGGCGCTCAGGATGTTGGTCACCTTCACCTAAAAATGGCATTTTTTATTTAAAAAAAAGCTTAGTGTGTATTAAAAATGAAGTAGAAAAAGTCCAATTGTATATCTATATAAACAAAGAAAAATTGGGCTGCTTTTCTCACCGGAAGGTCACTGGAGGTTTTTTGCAACTGTTTTATACTTTGACTCATGGTACTCTGCACAAAAAAAACACAAATGTTACAACTGTTACTTTTTTTTCTTGGTGGTCACCACGTTTATGAACAAATCCACAGGTTACACGGCTACAAAACAACAACAACAACAAAAACAAGCACTGCCACAAAAGCGGCTTACCCTGGCACGGACATATTTCTGTCATAGTGAATAAAAAGTGAAAACAAAGTCATATAGTTGCGTCTGTACGTGTATTAAAATGAAAATAGTGCTGGGCGATATGGGAAAAAATGTTTATCACATCTCTCATTGAATTTGCAAAGTTTACATTTGTATAAAATATACGAAATGAATAAAACAAATACGATTGAGAATGTTTTTAGAATCACAAGAAACTGTTAAAAATAGATTGCGTTATTTTAATCAAATATATGATGTATGCTATATATTAGATAATAACATTTGTAAAAATATATATTTTTGCAAATGCCTTTCTTTTCTGATTTTTTTTAATAATGGAAAAAAATACATATCCTCATATGGTCCAGCACAAAATAAAATGCGCCCGGAACGTACCATGGCTTGCTCCATGGGGACCACCAGTTCTTTGTGAATCAGTCGAACGCTGCTCGCGTGACCTTTTAGCGCATTTTCCAGAGCGCCACGTGGCTGCAAAAAAAAAAAAAAAAAACACACACAAAAAGTTACATACAAGACGCGCTAATGCTTGCCACATTTTTGGAAAAAGGAATGTTGCATTGGCCGGGAATCGAACCCGGGCCTCCCGCGTGGCAGGCGAGAATTCTACCACTGAACCACCAATGCTTCACATACACTCACCAGCTGGTCAGCCTGCTGTTCAAGGTCAGCGGAGAAGGTTAAGAGGTCCACTTGTGTGATCCCTTTGTTCACCTTTTAAGATAAAAAAATGATTTTTCAAGCTTTTGGCCATATGATCATTTGAAAAAAGTGCATCCACCTCGGCGAGGTAAGCCTCGTAGTCGATGACTCCGATTCCAGAGTTGGCGAAGTTGATGAGGTTGTCTCTGCCCGCCTGCTCCAGCAGCGTGATGTCCTGCAAGTCCACCTGAACACTCTCGAACACTTTGCCCAAGTCTTTGTTGTACTGAAAAGGGAGGCTTAGAATTACACTTTTTTGGGGGGGGGGGGTTCTCCGCCGCCACAGACGGCGCTAATCGTCCAATCTGGGAGGGGCAAATGAACAAAATTGTTGAGACATCTGGGGCTGTCAATGCCAATGAAAAATGAGCATGCATAGTATGTTTAGATCACATGTGTCAGACCCCCTATTGGGAAAACAAAGTGGATACTTGCCACGGTTCTGTTGAGGAAGGAGTTGATGTTGAACATGGTCTCCAGTTGCAGAGCGTGATAAAGGCCGTTGTTATCGTAGCATTTCCTATAAAAAAATGAAGGAGTTGGCCCATCCCCCTCAAAAAGTTGACTGGTGACCAACCGTGGCGACCGTGGCGACCGTGGATTTACCGGTACATGCTCCCCAGGGTCAAGTCAATGTTGGGGTTCTGAAAGAGCATCCCGGGGAGGAAGTTCTTCTTGGCCGGGTGGACCAGGAAAGGCGTGTCGATGATCTGCAGATTGAACTGTGTCAACTTCATTGGTTAATTCATATCCACAAGTGTTTAAAGAGAAAATGTGACCTGGAAGAGTTGTCGGTTGGCCAGCGGCTCACACAGCAGCTTCTCCACGTTGCCCCCGACGACAAACAGAGCCGTGACCACGGCCATCAAGAACCAGGCAAAGATGAAGGAGAAGCTTACCCCGCTGTCACCCAAACAAAAACAGATAAGGTTTGGGATTTTTTCCTCTATTTATTATATATACATACATATACATTGACATCCGCCCACCCACCCGCCGGATCACTTTGTGTGGCCCGAGAAATTAAATGAGTGCCAACTTTCTGTTTTATGATGAAATTCAGATGAAGATTGTCGATTATTCCCTGTGTTTGCTCATTTTAAATCAATAATTGCAAACAATTTGTACTCATTTGAATGTCCAAATGAGTTTGACACACCCCTCTACTAGACTGACTCAGCACTGAATAAAAAAATACATAAAATAAAATAAAATAAAAAAGGTAGTAATATTTGTCGACTATCACGGCGGCCATGTGCATACTTACGCAAAATCAGTGTGTGTAATTGTACTAATAGTATACGCGTCATTTTTTTTCGTGCGGTGCTACGTACGCCATGAGCAGATTCCCTCCCGTGTTGGA